>NW_017725838.1:0-605 GCF_001865875.1 Lupinus angustifolius
AGGTTTTGTTGATGCATGTTTTTCTTTGACTTTTAGGTTTTGCTTAGGTTTGGGCCTCCCATACTTTCATTCACTTAAGTATTGATATCTAGTGGTGTGAGTCCATGCATTTCTGTATTTCAAGTTGCTTTTGAGAATTAAGAGGTTGAAACAATTATGATAGACTTGTCCCTTGTGAGAATTTGAGCCTTAATTGTGGATGGATTGATATATGCCATCTAATATTCTTTCATGTGTGATTGCACTCTTGATTACTTGCACTCTAGAACTTGACTTGTTTCTTGTTGATACTTGATATTCACATGCACATATTGAACTGATCTAGACATTTCTTTTGAATAAGTCACTCAGCCATATAAGCCTACCTTGAACAAATTTATCATTTGATAGCCCCTTTGAGACTTTTACTTCTTTCATTGTTACTTAGCTCATTACAAGCTTATAAGTGAAAAACCATGATTGTCCTAACCTTAGGGAATTTTGGAGCTTTGGAATTGTGTTGGGAATGGATATTAAGTAAGAAAGGGTGCATTGTTCTTCAAATCTTGTGAATTCTTGGTCATGTCTTAATGATGGTTAACACAATTGTGTACATAAGTGTTCAT
>NW_017725839.1:0-19785 GCF_001865875.1 Lupinus angustifolius
ACAAAAGTGAATAAAAGGTTGAGTAAGGCAAAGAAGATTGGAATTAGAGATTTGGTCTTATTTTGGGTTGATTTTTGCTTACTTTTTACTTCTTTCCCATTGCTCCTCTATTCCATTTGGTTTTACCTACATATCTCATATTTATCCTACCTTATCCTTGGCCCCATTACAATCTTGAAAAGTCCTTTTGATCTTTATGTGCATGTGCTTATGATGTTGATGTTAGAGGTTTGTCAAGCCTATGGTTGTGTTTGTTTTCATAAAGTGCTTTGAGTGTAAACACTTGTAACCTAAGACATATGAGTGTAAACATTTTAGAGAGCATATCTTCTATCATTTTTGTGACTCGCCTCTTGGTTTGATTGGTTTCTTGGCATACTTGAATTCATTGGATGATGTTCATGGATTTCTTGATTTGATTATTTTACTCTTGTGTGTTTGATTTTGCCCATTTCATTGCAGTTCCTAGATTTCATCGTGAAGTATGTCATTTTCTTAGGTTTTTAGTTTTTGTGATCTTCTTGCATGACTCACTTTGGTGCATATTGGTTAGCATGACCTTATTTTTTGATTTTTCCCAGGAGTGCAAAAGGTTAAGTATGGGGGTATTTGATGAACAATATATTAAACACTATTCATAATATTAATTTAGCATGGTTGATGATTCTTGGTGCCTAATGGACTTTGTTTCACATGGTTTAGTGTCTTAGACTTTATTGGACTAATATTCCTAAAATGAGTTAATTTGAGATTATTTTCAGGATTATTTGGCCTGATTAAATCTATTATCACCTTCAGATCACATTTGACACCAATGACATTTTGGGCATTATGCAAGTCGAGGATATGTGTTGAAGTGAAGATTGTATTTTTATTTTAGGAGTTGTTTTTATTGTAATTTAGCTTTGGGCCCATTGTTTAGGCCCAATTCGGTTTTATGTGTGTTGGAGGGGTTAAATTCATATTCCCCACTCCAAACACGCACACTTCATTTTTCCCTCATTTTGAAATATAGACACTTCTGTTTTCCCCTCCTTCTGCTCTGCTAGGGTTTCACTCCTTCTTCATTATTCATTTTCGGTTTGTTCTTCCATTGCCATGGAAGGCTAAATTTCGACTAAGTTCCTTTGCTAATGTATCACAACTCTTGAGGTTTTGTCATTAATGCATTTTCGGTTTCTTTATTGTTGATTTCTTCTATCTTATTTCTGAATATGGTTTGCTTAATTCCATTGCTTAGAAACTTGTTGGTTGAGTTTATCTTCACTTAGTTGATTTACCCTCTCTAGTGCATGAATGTTTAGTTCGTGTGAATTTATTAATCGTTTCATGCTTATATCGATTTCTTCTAGTTAGAGGTTTAGGTTCTGGAACTTTGAATTGATTATCGCTTAGTTAATTGATTCTCAACAAATTCGGAAGTTAATGGTTGGAATCTGAAAATAATCTTTTGAAACCAAGGATTGAGTTGTGAACAAACGAACCAAACAAACGAACCAAAGGGATTTAGCCGTTTTATTATATTGCTTAACTACTGTTTCTGAATTTGATTTATGTTCATACTATCCAACAACAAAACCCCCTTTGTGTGTTTGAGAGTATAAGGTGTTTGAAGCTTTGCTTAAAAGATAATCCTTGGAAAACGAACTAGGAGTCATTTCCTAGTACTGTAGTTTTAATTGTTATATTATTTGTGTCGGGTACGGCCTCGATCAATCTGTCTTTGGACACTGATCTAGGGAAAGCTTGAAGTGATTTGTCAATGGAGTGCTCACTTCTTTAGCATTGCTCATATCAAATCACTCTAAGATCTTTTCAACATAGCTTTGCTGGGAGAGCCATATTTTTCTAGCTCCCATATCCCTATGAATCTTCATCCCAAGAATCTTCCTAGCAGCCCCTAAATCTTTCATGTCAAACTCCTTACCTAACATGACTTCCAGCTCATTGATATCACTCAAATGATTAACAACAATCAATATATCATCAACATAAAGTAGCAGAAAAATAAAACAATTGTCAAGGCTTCTGATATAAACACAACAATGATACTCATAGCGCTTATAACCAAGCTTCAACATATAAGTGTCAAACTGCTTGTACCACTTTCTGGCAGACTGCTTCAACCCATATAGAGACTTCTTCAACTTGCAAACCAAGTGACTCTGTCCAGCTGCACTGAATCCCTCTGTTTGTGTCATGTAAATTTTCTCCTCTAATTCACCATGGAGAAAGACAGTCTTTACATCCATCTCATCTGTTCTAAGTGCATATCTCGGCTGGCTACCAAGGCAACCACTTCCCTGATAGAAGTGTGTCTAACAACTGAGGAGAAAATCTCATTGTAGTCGACCCCCTTCTGCTGTGAATACCCTTTTGCTACAAGACGGGCCTTGAACTTCCCCCTTCTTTTTCTAATATTGTTGGCTTCTTCTTGTACACCCACTTGCACCCAACAGTACGCTTTTCTGGGGGCAATGGAACAAGCTCTCAAGTTTGGTTCTTCTATAAAGACTTCATCTCCTCCATCATGGCGCCCATCCATTGTTCTTTCTCCTTGCTGTTTATAGCCTCTTGAAAGCTACATGGATCTCCTGAACTGATACGGAGAGCAACTGAAGCCATATTCTCAAAGCCATATCTCTCTGGAGGTTTGATAGGACGTTTATCCCTGTCTCTAGAAAGTAGATACTCATGCACACTTGAACTCTCCGCTTGAGAATCATCATATTCTTGACTTGAACTAGTGCATGGCTCCTTGCCTTTATTCACCTGAGCCATTTCATTGCTCACTGGAATCATATTAGATCCCAAATTCTCTCCATTTGGCATGGGCACCTCTGTCAAAACTGACAGTTTCATCATGAAATCTTCATCGAACACTGCATCTATGCTCAACACCACCTTTTTGGAAATTGGATCCCACAACTTGAACCCTTCACTCTTTTAGTATATCCAATGAAGATACACCTCTTTGACTTAGGATCAAGTTTAGATCGTTCATCATTGGGTACATGTACATAAGATGGATAATCAAATAAGTGTAACATATTATAATTGACTAGGTTACTTGTCCATACTTCTTCTACAACTTTACCATCCAATAAAGCCTATGGTGATCTATTGATGACATAGCGTGCCATACTAAGTGCCTATGCCCAAAATCCTCTGGAAACTCCAGCATTCAGTCTCATGCATCTGGCCCTCTTTGTAAGAGATCTATTCATCCTCTCAACAACACCATTTCGCTGAGGAGTCTACTTCACTGCAAACTGCCTCTGAATGCCATGTTCGTCACAAAATTTCTGAAACTGTGAGTTTTTGTACTCCATACCATTATCTGACCTCATGTATTTGATTTTTTTACCAGTCTGGTTCTCTACCTATGCCTTCCAAACCTTGAACTTGGCAAAGACTTCTGACTTATGCTTCAGAAAATATACACATACCTTGCGAGAAAGTCATCAATAAAGGTAAGAAAATACCTAGAACCTCCTAGGGATGGTTCCTGAGTGGGTCCCCAAACATCAGTGTGGACATAGTCTAGAATGCCCCAAGTCTTGTCAGCCTTGAAACTAACTCGTGTCTGTTTCTCAAGCACACAATACTTGCACAAATCTAGCTTGCATTTACTGACTCCCCTCAACAGTCTTTTTTTGCATAGTTTTGTCATGCCATGCACACTCATATATCCTAAATGCATGTGCCATAATTTTGTAAGTGAGATCTCTTCAGCCATTCCAGCAACTCCACCTACAACTGTTCTCCCTAACAACTTGTAAGTGTTCCCTACAGTCCTTTTACCCTTCATCACAGCTAGAGAACCTTTGTATACTCGAAGAATATCACTGTCCCCATTAGCTCTATAGCTAAATCCTTTAGCCTGCAATATCCCCAAAGAAACCAAATTCTTCTTCAAATCTGGTATGTGCCTAACCTCACATAACGTCTTCACTACACCATCATCCATCACAATTCTGATTTATCCATCACCAATAATTTCACATGCTTTATTATTTCCGAGATACACGAAACCAAAATTGCGTGCCTTGTATGTGATGAACCATTCTTTGTTTGCGTCATGTGGTGGAAACAACCAGTGTCAAGTATATACTCATCTCTATGATTTGATGATATAGATAGTAGATCAACTTCACTGTTATAACCAGAGTCATCTTTATGTGCAACATTTGCCGATGTAGATACTCCATCTTTCCTCACCGGCTTGTTAGGACTCCATTCATTTCGACAATCCCTTTTGTAATGCCCAACATGTTTGCACTTATAACACTCTATTGGTGTTCTGCCCTTTCACATACAGACCATCACCCTGAGACCCTTCACCTACATTCTGTCTTCTTTAAGTGTGGGACAAAAGTGCAGATGTGATCTCATCCAGTTTGATTGAGTCTTTCCCGTACGTCAATGTTGTCACCAAGTGTTCATAGGAATTTGGCAAAGAACACAGTAATATTATTGCTTTGTCCTCATCATCAACCTTCACATCAAGTTTCTGCAAGTCATTGATCACTTGATTAAAACTGTTGAGATGTTGTTGCAAATCAGGCTGCATCTTCAGGCAATAGAGTCTCTATTTCAAATACAACTTTTTTGTTAGAGACTTGGACATGAAACGCTTCTCTAATGTCTCATATACCTTTGTTGGTGACGTCAGATCCATAACATGATACATCACCTCATCTGATAGACAGAGCCGTATGGTTCCCACGGCCTTCTCCTTCAACTCTCCCAATCTAGTTGATTCATACCCTCTTGTTTATTCTCACGCAACACCTTTGATAGACCTTGTTGAGGCAACACATCATTAACCCTTCTTTGCCACAATCCAAAATTACCAGTTACATCGAACTTCCCCACCTCAAATTTGGCACCTGGGTTAAGAGCCATCTTATACCAATTGTTGGGAACAAGCGAAAAATCAAATAGTAAATAATATAGAGATAAGAGAATAACATAAGAGATTAGGTAACGAGGTTCGGCCAATTGGGCCTACGTCCCTAGGAGCGTTGAGTGGTTAACACTATATTCTTAGAGAATAAGGATTAGTGTTTGACTATTCTTATTCGTGTTACATTAGGTTTACATAACATAAATATATAGTCATCTACCTCAATCCCTTTACATCAGCTCAAGTCCATAACTTGTATTGTTGTTATCTAGAGATATGAGTCATTGCACAACAATATAGAGTAAATTATACTCACGCCCCCTGAGTTTTAATAAAATTACACAAAACACTAATCATTTTTATCATACACAAATCACCCCTAGTTTATATACATACATTACACTTACTACACGCAGGAGACATAGGTAATATTTTAAACAAAAAATGTGTTATGAATGTATTTAAATTAAACAAAAATATGATATATTATGGAGACAAGTCCAAATAGCATGTATAATGTTTCTTCATTAAGTTTGGTTCGTTACCAAAATAGTATAAGAGTTACTTAAAAAACATCTTCTTGGAATTATTAAGAGTTAATTACACTGACACCCCCTGAGTTTTAGTGAAATTACACGAATCACTCCTCACTTTTTTACACCTACACAAACCTCTCATAGTTTTTATACTTTCATTATACTGACCACCCCTGCATGAGAAATAAGTGTAATCTTTTAAATAAAAAATGTGATAAATGCAATTAAGCTAAACAAAACATGGTATATTGTGAGGAAAAATCCAAATAATATACAAATTAATGTATCTTTATTATTTTTTGTTACAAAATGCATCAACAATTCTAAAAAGATGTTGTTTAAATCGCTCTTATATTATATCGTAACGAACCAAAAATAATAAAGAGGTATCGACTCATATATTATTTGGACTTGTCTCCACAATATATCATGTTTTGTTTAACTTAATTGCATTTATCACATTTTTTATTCACAAAATTACATTTATTTATCATGTAGAGGTGGTCAGTGTAATGAAAGTATAAAAATGAGGGGGTTTGTGTAGGTGTAAAAATGTGATGGGTGGTTTGTGTAATTTCACTAAAACTCAGGGGGTGTCAGTGTAATTTACTCAATTATTAATGTATTTGTAAGGAAACAAAAATAATAAAGATACATCGACTCTTATATTATTTGGATTTGCCTCTATGATATATCATATTTTGTTTAACTTAATTACACTCATCATGTGTTTTTTGTTTAAAAGATTATACTTATATCTTATGTATAATAGTTAATATAATGTATATATATAAATTAGGGTGTCTTGTGTATATACAAAAATTGGAGGATGAGTTATATAATTTTACTAAAAGAGGAAGAATGAAAGATGAGAACTCGCCTTGTTATTTTCTCTTGAAGACGAAGAAATAAGGCAACCGGAGAATAATAAGAAGACGACCGAAGAAGACAAAATTTAAACTTTGATGGTGTGTTCCTTTGGTTGTTCGAAGATGCCATTATAGTTCTCCTGGTTGTTTGAACTTTGAAGACGGTGAAGAAGAAATGAAGAAGAAGATGTGTGTTCAAAGGCTAAACGACTCACTCTTTCTACTTTCTATAGTTTATAATTCTATAAAAACTAGGGTTAGAGAAGATATTTCTAAATAATTTAAGTATATTTATTTAGTTAATTTTCATATATTGATTGGGACGGGTTCGGGGCAGGTTTAGGGTAGGGTATCACATATACCAAACCTGAACCCAAATTCAAAAACTAACATCGGGTAAAACCCAAATCGAGTGACAGTAGGTTAAACCCGTTACATTCGGGTTGGGTTCGGATGAGTACACACATGTCCGGTTTCCATTGCTATCCCTACTTGAGGGTGCTTGAAACTTTTTGGAAAAAAAATCTATATTATTTATAATATATATATATATATATATATATATTTACTGTATCATTCATCATCCATATTCAATTATCGTTCACTCTTAAAATAAAAGTAATTCAAATAAATGGTAGATTATATAGTAATTGTATATAAATATTTAAGCATTGTATATATATAACACTCTTACTTATAATTCTACAATCCCAAAATTTATTATTTTGTAACTGACATTACATGTTTCATGACATATAAATAATCATTATTGTATTGAATTATTTTATAATATTATAGATATGCAACTCGATGAACTTCATAATCAGATATTCAAAACAAGTTGCTTTTTTGTATATCTTGTTTGAGTTAGCTGACTTCTTCTCTAGTTTTGATATGACAAAACTGATTGAATTTGTAAAATTTTATCCACATGATTTTTTGTTTATCTAATTTTATGATGTTTGATAATAATTAACTTGAGACTTACATCATTGATATGCATAACACTGTTGAATTTGCTTTTTTGAAATGAATTAATAATCTTAAGATAAGTTGGTTGGAAGTAAAAGGCACATTGTTACCCTATTAGTTTATCTTCCTCTGAAGTTAACAGTACAATTTTAAAAAACGTTTTTCAACTATGAAAATTATAAAAAGTAGATTGTGTAATTTGATGGAAGATGTGCATGAATGAATATCTATCTAGTGACTTATATTTAGTGAGAAGTGTTCAACAACATTGACAACGAAGTAATTATCTTTCAACGATCTCAAAATGGAAATCATATAGAGATTGAATATAAAATATACATTTTATATGGTTAAATATATTTAAATATTGAAATTTTGACATCAATATTTTCATTTTTATAATTAATGATATTTATTATTTTAATTTTAACCTATGTTGAACATCCTATCTCAAGGTCCTAGATTTGTCACGACTTACAAGTGAATAGTAAAGTATAATTCCATTTTTTTGTATTAAATCTTTATTATATTTTTTCTTTATTTAATGGGTTGGCTCTCATATGATATCTATACAAATTTTGAAAATTCAACTTAAGATTATAATTATTGTTGAATAAGATAATTTCGTTATGATAATTCCTTTAATACTTTTATCATAACCAAATTGATATTTCATTCACTGGATTAATGATTAGCAAACGCTCCTGTGGGGTTGAAAAAACCCTTGTTGGCTCATACCTATTTGGTAAGTGGCTGAAAGCAAATCCCATATCCTAAAATTAGGGGTGTAAAAATTTAATTCGGTTCAGTTTTTGGTGCATTTTAGTGACCAATCCGATCAAAAACATATGGTTCGGTTCTACTCAATTAACCACAAGTTTAACTATAAGAACCGAACCGCTCTTGAATGGTTCGGTTCGGTTTCACGGTTTTTCCATTTACTTTTTTATAAAAAGTCTTGCATCAATGGAAAATTCAAAATGTATTACAAGAGATATTGTTTATCCATAAAAGGATAAAGATAAACATTACTACTATTATTATAAAAAATTATGAATCATATATAACAATACAATTCATGATTAGTAACATATATCAATTAGTAAAATATATGATAGTTACATTTATAACCTTACATTTCATAATTAGTAGCACATGTAACAATACATGTATAACAATATATGATATATGTTAGTTTCAAACTCAATATCACATAAGTTGGAAAATATGTTCCAAATCATAAGACACTAGGAAACAATTTAGTAACTAATAACACATATAATATTAACTTAATAACAATTTAGTAACATATATAAGACTACAAATTTAAGCTAGAAAATTGGTTGAAGAATTTAAACAATAATTTAAAACATTATTCCCTAATCCCTAGTATATATTTCTTTAATATGCAGTTCGGTTCGGTTTCAACAGTTCCTAAATTTCTAAAATCATAAACCGAACCGAACATAAACGGTTCCTTAAAAAAATAACCGAACCGAATCGCGGAACCAAACCGAACCACTTTTTGCAGTTTGGTTCGGTTCGGTTCCATCGATTTCACGGTTTAAACCGGAACCACATACACCCCTACCTAAAATGTGAAAACCCATAATGTCATTTCAAAACAAATCTGAAAATGTAATTTCAATATCATTAATTCATTTATTAACTCGAAACTATAAAGAACTTTAGAGAAACCCATAATGTCATTTCATAACAATTAACAACTCTCAAAACGTAATAATTGCAATATCATTAATTCATTTATTAAATCTAACTATAAAGAACTTGAAAGGTTAATCAGTACAAACCCATTGTAGAAATAAAACACCAACAAACAATCATAATAATGAGGAATGAGTGGCACAAAGAGAAGAGTCAACATCTTAATAAGGAACTTGGAACTTAAGCCAAGCTGGACCATAACGTTAAAACAGTACCAGTAATACAAAAGCATATTTTTTGTCATGCAATCAACAAGGAGAGGCAAATTAACCAAAGAAGACTATTAGAGTGTTAGTCTAGTAATATAAGATCTCACTATATTCTCAAAAAAGTAAAACATCATTTGTTCATATATGGATAGTCACACATCCTGTAAATAACATTTATTCTTGAACATGAACACATCCGAAAGAATTTCATAATAATAACCATTAGATATATGGATTTAATATGTATACACTGACAGTGTAAATGTTTTTTACACTATCAGTCATCTACTATTAATTTATTAACTACTATTGACTCTCAAACAAAAGTAATACAAATTAACGGTGGATGATATACTGACAGTGTAAAAAACTTTACACTATCAATATATAGATTTTAAACTCTGGTTATATTCAAGCGAAAGTAAAGTCCTAATGATATTAGTGAAAGCCTTTAAAGCATTAAAGTTTTGCTATAAAATGTGGTGTTTCTTTTAGAAGTGGGGCTTCACTCTCGTATGATCGTGTAATAATGAATTACCTGATCATGAGTCCCAATAATTGATATTAGAACCCAGGTATGACAATGAGTTAAATTAATTCGATATTCCTTTAAAAATCGATTCGTTATTTAGTTCGATAAACTTAGTTTATAAATCAAATGGGTTGAATATGAGTTTGTTAAATAAACGAGCCGAACTTGAGTTGAATATAGTTCGACTCGTTAGGTTCATGTGTGAGCCGAACATACATTATTTTTTATATTATTGTTATTATATATATAAATTTTTTTGCAATATTTTAAAAAGTTAATTAATTATCTGAGTTGTCCAAATAAATCAATTCGACCTGAGTCGAACAGCTAACCGAACCAAACTCGAGCTAAAAAATAATTTGTATTGAACACAAGTCAAGTTTTGATCTAAACTAATCCTTATTGAATTGAGTTTTGGTTTAACTCATTTCCAGCTCTATTAAACCGTTGGTTCAGTTAGGACATGATAAATTTAATAGAGAAATGCCAAGTAAAATGACATGGTGAATGTAGTGGAAAAAATATTTTATATATTTTATAAAAAATAAGAATAATATTTATCATTCTACTTATTTATTAATTGTACCATCTCCAAACCTTAATATACATTTCATATGCTAATTAAGGCCACTTTTTTGTTTTACTTATTGGGCATTTATGCAAAATGGAACCCATTTATTAACATGTATTTTTTTAAGGAGCCCATCTTGATTCAAAGTATTAAAAAAGTTTGGTATGTGTTTGTTTATAGGTACCAGTTAGCAATACAAAGTTATAAGTTTTTAGATACCTTATAACTATTTAACTTGGTCTATAAGTTATTAGAGTTATTCAGTAAAACAAAAATTAAATGAAACTTATAACTTTTAAATTGTAACATTTAAAGTTAGAGTGTAAAATGTATACACTGAAAGTGTTAAAATTTATACACAGTCAGTGTATCATATACTATTCATTTGTAATACTTTTATTTAAAAGTCAATAATAACTAAAAATTAATGGTAGATGATATACTGACAGTGTAAAAACCTTTACACTATCGGTGTATATATCTTTTTTCCTTAAAGATAACTCTTAAAATGCCACTTCAATTAGCTTTCTGGAAATTATAAGAGCTTTAAAAAATTCATCGATTAAATACCTACTAATAAATATAAGAGTAAATTACACTGACACCTCATGAGTTTTAGAGAAATTACATAAACCACCTCTCACTTTTCTATACCTACACAAACCCCCTAATTTTCATACTTTCATTATACTGACTATCATTGCATGAGAAATAAGTGTATTTTTTTAATAAAAAATGTGATAAATGCAATTAAGTTAAACAAGACATAGTATATTGTGGAGAAAAATCCAAATAATATATTAGTCGATACCTCTTTATTATTTTTGGTTCGTTACGATATAATATAAGAGCGATTTAAACAATATCTCTTTAGAATTGTTGATACATTTTGTAACAAAAAATAATAAATATACATTAATTTTTATATTATTTGGATTTTTCTTCACAATATATCATGTTTTGTTTAACTTAGTTGTATTTATAACATTTTTTGTTTAAAAGATTACACTTATTTCTCATGCAGGGGTAGTTGGTGTAATGAAAATATAAAAACTATGGGAGGTTTGTCTAGGTGTAAAAATGTGAAGGGTGATTTGTGTAATTTCACTAAAACTCAGGGGTGTCAGTGTAATTAACTCTAAATATAAATTAATCATACATAATTAATTAATTAAAATTAATAAATATTAGAAAAAATACTAATAATTTATTAAATGATGTAGATATTTAAGTAAATAATTAAAAAGTTACTAATATTTATTTACATATTTAATTATCCTAATTAACAATTATGAATTAATTAGTAAATAATAATATATTATATGTTCTTTTTATTCTTTAAACAAATTTCACCTAATCTCATAGTTAGTTTTACCTAATAACTCTATTTCAATAAGATAGAGACACAACTATAAATTGTTAGATAACTTTACAAAGACCGAATAATTTTTAACCTTCACATCTACACGATACAAGCTAGTTAGTTCTGCCAAATAAAACTATAAACTATTTAACGTTAACTCATATGCTTCTTCTTCCAAATGTATGACATCTTCACTACATAACTCTCACATTCAAATACCCACCAAAAGCAACTAACCAACGTAGTTTCTCTAACTTTGTAGACCTCATTACCAAATAGACCTCATTTTCAAATACTTTATCACGCCTAAATTTTGAAAGCAGAAAAACTCAAAAACTCTAGCCATAAACCAAAATCTGTTGCCAGTTTTGGAAACACATTTATTGATAATGAGGAATCATCTTTCGCAAAACCCAAGAGCTTTTTGTGTAGCGAAGGGTTTGTTACAATATCATACATGCACTAGCTAGTAGAAGTGAAAATAATCTGATACTACCCACTTACTTAATTTGATACAACTATGATTGGACCCAAATATGGTCTAATTTCAATCGATCTAGGATCAGATTCGAATTCAAAAATTAAATTCAATCAATATTTATGGTTGAATAAGGGATAAACATGATCCGACCTGACCTATCTTATAATCAGTCATTTGTCAAGTTTGTATGTATCTATCCAATTATGTACAAAATACTGCCATCTTTTTAAGTAAAAGTATCATTGATTCTATAATTTTTATCATCCTATATACATATATGTAATGATTAACAAAATATCTACATATATCATTTTATTTGTGAAATTACATATACATAACAATAACTAATATTGAGAAGACTTTATCTAAATGATAAAAATTATATTTAATTGAACATATGATCGGATTCGAGTTCAAAATGTGACCAGATCGACACTTGGATCGAATTAGCCTTCAATTCTAGGATCAACATTTAGTTATCTAACCAACATTTAGAATCATATAAAGGACAAACCTTACATGACCTATACTCAACTAGTACTAGCCCAATACATATATATATATATATATATGTATGTATATATATATATGTATGTATATGTATATTTATCAAGTCCCAAGTTATGCATTTATCATACCAGAGTAGATTTTTTTTTTGTAGTTGAATGTACACCACATCTAAACCTTTTATATTCCATTTCCAGACATAGAACCATTTCATGTTGCTCATCACTTTCCTACTTGGCTTCACTTCTCCAACTATTCCTTTTAGATTTGGATGTGAGTGAGACAATACCAGCCTCAAGACAGCACCATAATCACACAATAACATACGCTTACAACCTACCACCACCTCTGAGAGAACCTACACGTGGGCTTTGGGGCCCACGACAAGGACTGAACACAACCCCACCTCTGTAACACAACACAAAAAGCCCATCCCCATCTTGGAGCCCATCCTTATCTGAAGGATAGAGACGTTTGTCCCATGGGCCCGCACCCATCCCTTCAAACTTTAACCCTTCACTACTCTATGCTTGACAAGTAACCCTCCACAAACATCATCTCCAACGTTGGTGGGGCCCGTGACCTTTGTATTTGGAATAGATTGCATGCAAGTAAATGTATTATTCTGAAGATTTTACTCTAATATTTATGTGATGTTGGTGTAATATTTATATAGTCAATATATTATCCATGATTTATTTGTATTATTATTTTTTGAAGAATTAATAATGATAAAAGATGAATGATATATAATATAATGACAATATATAAAACTTATACATTTTTCTTGTATAAATACTTAACTGTAAGCAATATCAAAATTTTAATACCCTTGTGAGATTAATACCCTTGTAATATTATTAACTCATGTGTGACATTTTTATCAAAGTAATTCTTTCTTCTATAGAGTGATTATGTCTATGTCACAAGTAAAAGTATATGCAAAAGTGTACAGAGATTTTAACTTATTAAATAACCAAAAAAAAATACACCCGTACTTTCTGTGAAGGAGACATTTATTTTAGAGAAACCTTTTTTAAAGCCATTTTATTGAAACTTCTCAGTTTTTCTTATCATATAACCATTATGTTTATTGTATCTCACGTCATTTTTTCTTCTTCTGATATATGTACGGTTGAAATAGAAAAGTTTGGATCATTTCATGTGTATGTTCAAAATATTATTAGAAGGGGATCTTTAATGCCTGGTAAGGAAACATTGAAGAAAGAGATAATATATATTTTACTATTTTGACTTGGACACATTATCACTCGTCGGTAGATAAATATATATATATAGTTATATATGTGGCTATATGCAGAAAATATCTTTAGCAAAGGTGGGGTGGTGTTGTTTATTGTAGTTTGTACTTTGTAGACATTAGTCATTGTCTTTTCTATTCTTTTCAGCTATCTAGTCTCTACCATAGTTTTGTAACGTCTTTTTTCCTATTTTTGTTTATCAAATATGTTGCGTAAACCTTTTGCCTAGTGTTTTAATAAAGTTTGATTTGATGCAAGTTTATTTTTCAAATTATTTCTTCATGATAAGCCTGATATATATGAGGAAAATTGTCAAAGATTTTTTGTTTGGAGTTGACATTATGGCAAATAAAGAAAGAAACAATTTGTTCCTTGAAAAAAAACTATAAACATTTATTTCTCTGTCTTTATAGTATCCTTACACGCAATCAATGAGATTAACATATATTTATGCAAGTAAAGTTAATATCGTAGGTGTTTTGGCATGGATTAAACAATAGATCAATTAATTAGTTTTCTTCATGTATAACCTATCATTTTTGGTGTATAATAATTTTTCAGAGGAAATATCATAATTCCTTTTTAAACAAATGGAACTAAGTTACTTTTGTCATGTTTTAAGTAAAATTTAACCTAACTTATTTTAAGTTAAAAGTATCATACTTAAAATTATATTTGAGAGATTGTTGGGAAAACATGTTAGAGTAGTAAGGATGCTCTTCTTAAGAGGGAATCTCTTTAACCTATGGATGAAGAACTTTATGTCCATTTTGTAACGAGCATAATGAATCTAATCACCCCTATTTTCTATGTGCAATCTCACCTGCTTAGTCTGACAATTCATCTACAAATGGTTGGACATTAATGTTGGTTTGCCTCGCTCTAATTCATCACTTTACAACTCACATGGGCATGGTGAAACACGAGAAATGTTGGAAAGTTTGAAGTATCATTTGGTTAGCTATAATTGGGGCAATCTGGTTATCTAGGAATGATCTAATCTTCAATTCTACTAAGTCCTTTCTTCAACAAATTCTAGAATCAGCGAGAGTGAAATCTTGGCTTTGGATCAAAGGTTAGCCGAGGATAAACTCAATTTTCTATTTTGACTGAATATTTAATTCTCTAGAATGTCTCAAAATCGTCTTGTAATTATTTTTGTTTTTTTTACCTTTTAACTCTCCTATAACTATTACTTTTTTTTAATAAAATTAATTTTTGCCGATAAAAAGATAGTGGTAAATGGTAAATATAAAGATTTGTGTTATTGATGGATGTATTTGTTAAAAATTGGCATTTACAAGCCTAAAACTACTCATTAACAGTTTAACACACACCAATCTGTGTGCTATTTTCTTTAAGTCTTCAGCATATAATCCATGTTTATAATAATTTAACTGCGTTAATTCTATTAGCTAACCATGTCAATCACGTCCCTCTTTTCTTTTAAGGAGAGAGTCTTCATGCACATTCCTTGACTCATTCAACTTAAGGGCTGCCATGGATTTCAGCTTCTTATTAGCACCATGCATAGTTATTGACTAGATACATCTTCATCCTTAGATTGCAATGAGTTTGTTGTACATGACATAGCTCCTTGGTTTGGTTGGTTCTAAGGAATTAAGTGTTTGAATAAGTGTAATATTAACAATCATTCAAACTCTCAAAACCATAATATTTATAATAACAATTGATAGTTATGTGTTCATCTCCTTCTTTTGATATACTTATAAGTAATAAATTAATCTCTTTTGTGATATGTGATTGCTCCTTCCGATAACTGTTGCTCCCAGATTCAAACATTTGATCTTTTCATTTTGGTATATCTATGAATCTATCTAATGAAATCTTACACAATTAGACCAATATCTTGTTTCTAGTTCATCTCCATCTATTTTAACTACATCTCACCAATTATGTCATGCTAAACAAATGCTTCCTTCCTCTCCCCCACTTGATAAATTAAAGGAAACTTTTTTAAGTATTAAAATATCTATACAACAATAACATTGCTTTAATTTGATTGGTTCTGACTATGTTTTTGTTGTTGACAATAAAAAAAAGATAAAGTATGAGAGCATATTAATGTTACTATTTAGTAACAACAAAATTGTAAAATGCCAAAATAAATTCGTAGTTCATATTTCTTAGAATTCAAAATGACATATTTAATTAGAAATTATCATTATTTGTGTTTATCCTTAAATGAGGTTCAATCATAAAGCTTCCACAATCTCTTTTGAAAGTAGTTCAACTTTTATCATACTCACATATTTTTTAAATTAAGAGCTCTCTACTCATAAGGGAGCCATATTTATTATCCCAATATGTGTATTACTCCATGTACTTCTTTATTCCCATTGGTCAAAAAAATAAAATATAAATTTAATATATATTAATTTTATATGTTCTAACCAATGACATGAAATAATATACACCTCGAAACAGAAAATATACTCTCACTCTTAACATGTGGTAGAGTACTTAACAATAGAGAAAAGGTTATAACTATTAATCAAAATACAACTTTTTTTCTATTTAAACCCATCAAGAAGCATGACAATTATATTTGACTATCATAACGTTAGACATCCTAGTAGGATTTTGAATTTATTCATAACTTAGATATACATCAAATTTCTTCCTAAGCCACAACCCACAAAGATTCTCAAGTGCAATTGGTATAAAAGTTGCACTTACATTGATGATTGATTTGTTGATAGTACTTATTATCCAGTAAGGATAGAGCAAATTAATTAACTGTAAGCTTCAACTTTGATCAAAAGCTGCAAGAAAGCTAAAGGAAAAGGACACAAAAGAGCTGCATTTAACATCACTTTCACCAAAATCAAATCCCAAATACAAAAGTGTTCCTCTTTTTTGGACAACAAAAAGAAAAAAACTTTTGACCTGAGCTGTATTAGCCTACAAAGCAAACACATTTGAAAAAAAGACCCAAGAGCTTGACATTTTTGACTCCTCTCTTTTAACTTCTAATGCATTCTAACTCATCATAGCTTAACAAAGAAACTAGGAATGGACATAAATTTTATATAGCATGGATTACTGTTTTTAATTACTAATATAAGTTAATTCCTATTTGTCCCTTTTCTCTAAACACATAAACCACCTTTCATTATTAGGTTTAGAAAGCGCTTTAAAATCGTTGTTGTTTGACCACTTACTACAATTTTAAAAGTTTTATTAAATTCTAACCCTACAATTTAATGTGTTTACATAAACAACATCCAAAAATATTATTAAATATCAATTCTAAGTGTTATTGTTTTATAACTATTATGTAATTAACATATATAATATATATGAACAATTATACTTTCTTGAGCTTGTACTCCTCCAACCTAATTTTTTCACGTGAATGTCAAAATACACATGCACCATGCCTGAAAGGTGCTTCCATTTGTAACGTCAATATTGATGCAAAACATTGATTAAAATATTAATTAATCGTTTTAATATTTTAAAGGGTGTGACACTTTACATGGACTTTTTCATGGGCGAATAAGAATTCAACAGCAAGAAAAATATATCCAACAACGGACAAAATCTTCATGAAGAAACAGAAGCATAGGTTTAACTACAAGAATGAATTTGAAATATTTTAATGCTTAATTAAATTAAACGAAGTTGTCAACATCTTCAAAGAGCTAGTGGGTGCTAAAAAGTCCTTGCAAATCCAATTTGTTCAAATGAACAGCACCAGAAATCTTGACTTTTACGAGGCTAAGTATTGGCATTTCCTTTTTTTGGTCTAGTATTTTTGTTGTTGGACTAGATGAATGATCATGTTTAACTCATGACTACATTTATAGGTTATATTTTGGCTCACGACAACTGGAAAAAAGTTAGACCTAAGTTGGGTTTTGCCTCTCATATCATGTTAAGATTGATTCTCAAAACCAATTTCCCAACAAATCCCTACTTAGAAGAACACATATCAACATTTATTTAGTATGCTGTTTTCTTTTTTTGTTCTGTTTCAACGTTAAGATATGTTCACATAACTAACAGTTGCTTAGAAAAGTTCAATTTTATACGTGGGGTTGCCTATGGGATTAAATTCAACTTTCTTACGGGACAAGTATGCACCTACTTTCACAGCCTTACAATGGTTGTCACACTCTCTCTTCTGTTCATCCAAGTTGTAATTTAAGCAACATTTTCAATGTGAGTAACCTTTTCTACCCTCTTAAATATCTAATTAAATTAATAAAAAAATTGTCTGCACCAAATTAAAGTTTCACGAAATTTACCTTAGCGCTATTAAGACTCGTACTTTTTAATATATTGTTAATGTTTTCTAACGAGTACAATGGGAAAGGTGTTGATGCATCAAAAAAGTGTAATCACAATGTTAGTAATAATATTGTTATGATTGAGAGGGCAATCATTCACGAGTGAGACTCATCTCTAGTAATGTAGAGGTAAGTGTTGTACAAAATATAATAAAAAAGATGATAAAAAGATAATTATATCCTTTTATTTACACTTGCAATGATACTTTTATCCTAAAACTAAGTGTAAAAAGATCATTTCTCTCTAGTAATAGAGATCACCCTTACTTATCATTCACCTACCCCATCGAAAGACATTAGTTTCTAACCTTTAGGGTGAGAGAATAAATAATGTGGCTATGATATATTAATTTTCTATTTTTTCTTTAATTTTTCAATTTAAATAAACACACGTCTAACATCATAGTTGTCATGATCTACTAGAAAACATATGAAGCTATAACAATCAGCTGAGGAGTGATGAATGATGATAAAGAGTCTTCCAAATACAGGAATTAAACAACAGAGTGGTCTAGAGGAATTTAGAGCAAGGGGAAATAGAGTTTCCACTTTCTATATTCAATATTATTTTTTGAAAGGCACATCCAATAGTAAAAAGCAATTGAAATTTAAATATTTATAAATTAGATTTGATGTGAATGATACCAAAATCACTAGATATTTTATAATTTCCTGTAAAACAATGGTTTGTCCTAGGCCCCCCACCCCCATCCGAAATTTTGGGATACGAATATTATATGCGAGCTACTTTTGAATTTTGATCATGGAATTGTTAGTGGGGATGAAAGTGAGTGGTAAACTCAATGTTATTAAAACCGGTTCGGACCGGCCGGTTGGATCAAAGAACCGGTCCCATAATCGGTACGAAATAAGTGTTGTACCGGCTAAGCATCAAAACCGGTGTAAACCGGAGAAAAATTGGTGAATCATATCAAAACCGGTGAACCGGTCAGAATTTGATTAAACCGGCCGGTTCATACATGTAATTTTAAAGAACCGCACATAGGCACATACCACATAGAATTAGAAGATGATGATGATGCACAACTAATAACTATTTTTTATTTATTTTTTTCATACATGTAATGTTTTTTATTGCATTGTCAGTTTTGGTTCTAATAACTAATTTATTTTATTGTTAACTTGTATGAAAATTGATGTATGAAAAAAATGATATTGTTGTAGATCAATTAAATTTAGAAGATGATGATGATACACAACTCAACACTATGAAGAATGTGAACCTCGTTGAAGACAGCGTTAGTCAAGCTTTGGACTTAAATGGTGAAGAAATGGAGCCTCAATATGAAACAACTTTGACTCCTTGGTGTTAAAGTTTTAAATATATAATATGTTTTGTGGACTGAGTTATGAACTTGCTTCATATGTTTCGAGTTTGTTAAGTAAGACAAGTACTTGTAGATTACTATTTGTATTTGTAATTCAGACTTTGGATTTATTAAAGTTATCTGTTTATGAGAATTCTTACTTTGACTATAAATATGGATTATAAATTTGAGTATCTACATATTA
>NW_017725840.1:0-18119 GCF_001865875.1 Lupinus angustifolius
TATATATATATATATAAGCATGTATGTCCGGTTTAACCGGTTTAATCACATGCGGTTTAATTACTGAACCATTGGTTGAACCACTAAACCAATACCCTCACCGGTTTGATGACGGCCCGATTTTAATAACATTGGGTAAACTCCAAGTGAGGATACCAAATAATTTATAATAATAATTTGAACAAATTTCTTTTTTTACGTGTTAAACACTGATATTTCTTACTGAATAACTAATTCATTTTAGAGTATAAAAGTGTTTTTTCATGAAATGTCTTTCCTAAAAATTGAACATAATCTTTAATCTTATCCTATATTTATAATTCTAGTAGAGTCTTATAACACTCATTCAACTACTTATTAGTCGAATGAGTTAAAGTTAAAATGAAATTATGTACAATTATTTTAATATAATATTGGGTGAAATGCCCAAATAATTAATAAAAGAGTTGTCCCATTTAGATAAGGATTTCTTATTTAAAAGTATATTCCAAAACAATAAAAATATATTATTAAAAATAATAATTACATATTCATTATTTTTTTTTATTTTTTTTTTATTGTGATTAGTTTGGGATGTATTTTGTGATATAATTTGAAACTGTATATCCTTATATGTAAATTTAGCTAGCAACTTGTACCATTTTTCTTCAAATAATATTTGTGACATTGAATTTTGAAGATCAAAATTTCAAACTTCAGCTATAACCCTTATTTCCTTTTTCTTTCTTGCTTATTTCTAATAGCATAAAGCATTACCCTTTTTGATTTTATTATTCCTCAGTAGAAGTAGATAGTACCATTTTTATTGCTTCTAGTACAGAGTTATTACACCTTCCAACATATTTTTAACATTGCTCTCTAGGTGGTAGTGCTTCTTCAATAGGGCCAGAAACAAAAGGTTTGATCTTCAACTTGGAACCCAAAATTACAAGAATGTTCAGGATTTTCATCATAACAAGCATCTTCAACCTTTGGTAAGCATGGGAGAGTAAAAAGCTTTTCACTAAGTTCATCCTCATCATCTTGTGAGAAATCTGAGTTGTCTTGTTCAAATGCATGAGAGGAATCAGTAGCAGTTTCCATAACAAATGATGAAGGGTGGTTGTTTCTATCCTCAGTGCTATCAGAATCAAGAACATCACTTTTTGCTGAATTAGCATCTTCCACCTTGCATGTTACCATAATGGGTAGTTGCAACTTGGATTCATTTTCAGTTGTTTTTGGTGTATTTGATGAGATTAAATCCTTCATAATAGGTTCTTCTTTGTGGTAGGGTGTGTTGACAGCATTAGGGGAAGATGATTTGTCATCTGAATTCTCTGTCTCTTTATCTCTTGGAATCAATTTGTTCTTAAGTGAATTTACCTGTAGCAACAGCATATATATTGTACTTATTCAATCATTAATCTATTAGTGGCAACGATAAAATATTAACTTTTAATAAAGCAAGGAAAATGCTTGTCAAAAAATGAAATAAAATAAGCCAATGGAGTCGGTGGTGAGAGGTTTGAGACCACGGGTAATTTGTATGTATAAGAATATTTTGTACCAAATTATGTATTAAACCATGTCATATACTAACGAAAACATGTTAATTTTTTTATTTTTGTTTTAATATTATTGGTTCTGAACATGATTTAAGACATAGTTTGCCAGATAAAGTAAAGGTGTACCAATCCTTAATTAATTAAACTATGAAGATCTCAACTCATTGGATGACCACAGGGTGGATATATCCTAATTTTCTGATTTTACACTTGATTTCACTTTGGAGTAGCTTTTTCTTTTATGTAATACAGTGATAAGTTCATTATTATTTCAAAAATTTAAATGAAATGAAATAAGTAGATTAGATTAGATGATAAAATAGTAACAAATATGTATAAGATGTATGTAGAAGTACATAGACATTATTATTCTTAAAGTAAAGAGCCTATTAAAGTAAAGAGCCAGTGATAAAACAAAGAAAAAAAAGCTTAATAAAGAGTATGTGACATTTTTTACCTCATCTTTTAACTTCTGGTTCTCTTGAATAAAACTTTCATAGTCCACTTTGAGTCTATCAAAGCTAGCTTTCAATGTGCCATACTCTTTTTCAAGCTGTTTGGTTTTGAACCTAGCCCTTCTGTTTTGGAACCATATAGCCACTTGTCTTGGCTGCAAACCAAGCTCTTTTGCAAGTTGGACCTTTCTTTCAGGTTCAAGTTTGTTTTCTACCTCAAAGTTCCTTTCAAGAAATTGAACTTGTTCACTTGTGAGCCTCCTTTTCTTACCAGGTTGATGAAGGCATGAGTCATAGTCTTCATCACAGTTTTCTTCCTTGTCTAGTGCTTGGAAAAAGAGCCTCTCTCTTATCCTGCTGCTACTAATATTCTCAAAATCAATCACTGATTTTGGACCTGAAAGGCATGGTATAAAAGTAAGATAAACCATATTAAAATCTAATCATATATTCTTGTGTAAATTCTACTAGGAAAATATAATAAAAGAAGTATTTTTTTATCTGTTTTAATTGGAAAGTATAATCATCAATGAAAACCATATAGTCTTTAAACAAATCCAATTCCAACTTGTTTATCTAGTGGTGTATGGTCCCATTAGATTTTGGGATGATAAAAATTAAGAATTCGATTTCTGAAAGTGATATTTATTGGAAAAGACAACCATGTATCAAAAATAATTAGTTCTTTACCCATGGAATGAAAAGATATTTTTAGTAGTCCAAAAAAAGTTATTGGTTGTATTCAAAACTTCTAAATTGTAAATATGATTGGATCCAAAATGAAGTACCTTACCTTATAGCTGTATGGATAAGATACCTTATTAGATAAAAGTGCATTTAACAATGTTGTTTACCTACACTATAAAAAAATCCAACTCTTATTAACACCCTAGAAGGAGTAGCAAACTTCAGAGTTCAGATTGTGAAATTTAGGCAAGGTGCAGAAAAAAGTACAATACCCTTGAACTTTGAAATCACCAACTCCAAGAAAAAAGACCATAAAGACATAGAAAGAGAGTTTCAAAAATCAGGAGCCAAACATCACCTTGGAAAGAAGCAGGGTCAGAGTTGTGAACCCAGAGGGATTCAAGGACTTCAGAGGAGCAAGGTAGCCTTTCATTTTGGAGCATATCTGTCATGTTTGGACCCCCATAAAGCTTGCCACTTGCCATAGGCACAAGAAAGAATAGCCCAATGGAAAATTGCAAAAACAAATTGGTGGGTTGGTGTGGACTTTGGAGTATTATTGTTAAGGAGACTTTAGATTAAAGTGTCATATTCAATTGATATAAGTGAAAAAGGGTGGTGGAGTTTGGTCTAGAATTTATGATGAAAGAAGAAGGTTATGAGTGATGAGGATTGGTGTAATGTGGGGAGAGATCATAACCATAACTCAGAAAGTGAAGTCCATGCAAAGTTAAGAGACTTGTCAGATGTGAATAAATTGAAGGGGAAGAGGCTGAGGCTGAGGCTGCTTTGTCCTTGTGAGTGTGGAATTATGGGTCAGAGGGGAGGAAGGTTAAGAGAAGAGTTGAGAAGTTGGAAATATTTTGTTTTTGAGAAAGAGAAAATAAAGGAAATAAAGAGAGATTCTTCTCTTTGAGGTGGAGAACTTTGATGGGGTTATAAGGAGGAATTAGAGTAATGTTGTCCGGACAATATCTCAAATCTGATTTCGTATTAACGAAAATATGATATATTAGTTAAAAAATTTTTAAATATTCGTTAATATTATTTTTAGTGTGAGACAAAATTTAGGATATTATTCAAGACAACCAATCTTTATTTTATATGAAGAGTCTTCGTCTGATTATAGGATAGGGCAAGTCTAGAAAAAAGTGTTCTAAATTACCATATTGCACATTCTCATACATCACTTTCTTATCTTTATATCTTTGGAAAAATAAGTATAAGCACCACTTGACTTTACCTTGCATTGGAATAGCCATAGTATTTAAATTTTGACAAAGGTCTAAAATTTTAATATTGATAAACATGGGTTTTATTAGTTAAGAAATGGTGTATTTAGTTTTTGAAGAAAACTTTTGTTTGTTTTTTAATCATTGTTTTTGTTGTTTGTTTGAAAGTTTGGAGGGTAAAAAATTGGATAGAAAGGAAATGAAAGAGAGGAAATAAAATGGTTGTTGAAGTTAGAAAATATGAGATGTTAAGTACTACTTTTCCATTGTTTGAGTGTTAAATGAAGATGGATGAAATGGAAAAAATTAAAACAAATTTCTATTAATGTCCCTTTTAACATACGGCATGTTAATTTGGGAATCCAAAGTTTAAAGAGGTGCAAACTTAACATCCACGTCTATAAATTTATTTGAACAATCTTATTATTTCCATACTTTTTCTTGCAATAATTAAACTATATCTATTTCTTAGATATGTTTCATTTTTTTATATTTTTTGGTATAACTATCGGATAGTATACTTCCACCTAGGGGTGAGCATGGGCCGAGTTGGGATGGATTAATGCTTGTCCTTACTCACCCTAAATGTTGGTCAAATCATTTTTAAACTCGAAGCCATATTCGAAGCTAACTCGACCCCTAAATATCTATCGAGTCGACCTTTAAACCCGACCCGATTCTAGACCCGACTAAATATCATACATACTCATTTTAGATACAATTTTCTAAATATTATATGTAATTTGATAATATTTTCAACCAAAAAAATGTTATTACTCTGTACATATTTGAATAGAGACACATACAAATATAATGAGTGAGTAATCATGGGACGGGTCGAGACGGATCATGATTGGTCCCTACCCGACCCTAAATTTTGACAGGGTCTAATTTTTGAACCCGAACCCGACCATAGAGTCGATAAGACCCGATAATGGTCGGGCCATACCAGTGAGCAGATAGGGTCGGGTCCTGCTCACCCCTACTTCCACCCTATGACTAAAGAACTAATTAATTTCGGTATGTAGTTGTCATTCCTACCAAATATGCTCCTATGACGTTGAAGTTAGGATCCTCCCTAGTGCTTCAAAAAATAAATTCAATGACATATTTATCATTTTAGTTACAATAAAATTACACTTTTATTATTAAAAATAAAGGAAGAAACATAAATTTATCTCTCTATTAATAGAGACGATGCTTGTTCATGAAGTTGGGCCTATTGTCAAAATAAGAATGGACGACTAAGGTATGTGACCTGCAACCTAAATAGGTTGTCTCGAAACCAAAGTTTTATTTGCATTCTGGTCCCTTTCTTTCACTTGTGGCAATTGCATTCCTTCACCTTGGGGAAGCTATTTCTTTTTCTTCACTTTGTGACACACTTGCATTCAAAAGATTTTTGACTTGTGCCCTGTCCAAGAAGTACAACTTGTGTCCGATTCAAGATACAAATTGATCACTAAAAAAATTAGAAATAATATTATTTATTACATATGCATTTATCTAAATCACCTTTCCAGTTCAATGATTAAACTACACCTTTCAATATCTTGATCCAATTGTAGTTTCCACCACACAAAGGAAAAAAGTTTGAAAAAATAGTTGGTGCAACCTAGGAGGGAGAAAAGAGAAGAAAGGAACAAAATTCTTCAGAGTTCAGATAATGAAGTCAATAGTTATATATATTATTTGTATTGCACTAAGCATCTTAGGAAAAAATAATCTAAAAAACTCTTGCACTATAATTTGAAAATTAATCTAGAAAAATCTAGCACTAAATTGAAGTATACTTATTATAGAATAGTGTAGAAAATACCTTAAAGCAGAATTTTATGTAGAAAAATAATAACCAAGTATGAATATAAGAACATAAGTTGTAGCTATGTAACACAAGTCAATGTGAATGTTTCATAAGCCAAAATAAAGTATAATATGTTATTCCCCCAAAAAATCTCCCCCTATTCACATTGTTTATATCACATATTTTTAATATTGTTTTCTATCATTCCATAAAAGGCAACCACATACCATATCCTATTGGAATTAAGGATGTAATAAGAGGTGATCCTCAAATTTATTTATTTTTTAAATGAAATTTATGTTGATTTCTTTTTAATTACTTAAAATTATATATTTTATGGAAAAAGAAAGTAAATCATTGATTACAAAATTTATTTTATCTCGAAAACAAATTGGTACATATTTTGGTACAATTCATGAACCAAAACGAATAGAAAGTTTGTGTTCGGTTTAGTTCTGTTAATCTTAATATCTTGTGGTACTTCAAATTATATTCCATAATGCATTTTTTATCCATTGCAACTACCATTTTAGCTAACAAATTAACATACATATTCCAAAATTTAAAACACAATTCATATGCATAACTGCATATTTAACACAAGTCAAAACAAGTCATGGAACTTGGCAAAAAACTAGTACATTAAAAATGATGAAATAATGCTAAAATAATCTTATATATCAAAGGACATAGTAGAATCAACTCACACCAAGGCAACACTAATCAACTTGACCAAAACTGTCAACAAGGAAATACACACCAAGCTGACTCAAGGAACTTGCAACACAACATACAATGGATCAACACAAGGCATCAAGCATCAAGCATGGATCACACAGGAACCAAACATAGCAGACAATTGATTAATAACACAGGAACCAAACACAACAGACAAACCAACACAAGACACAAAGAATACCACTACTCAACACACCATACACAAAGGATAGGGGAGCCACACAAGACATGGACCAGATATCAACATCATACTTGAATTGGTAGCTACAAATGAACCAATTCCTAACCAAGGCTTTGTAGGCATTGCATTCCAACCACTACTGCACATAATATTTGCTTATATTACTAGCTTTATGCATTTATTTGTAATTGGCATATTTAACATGTATCATTAAGGGTAGTTAGAGAATTAATTAGTTTAGTTAGTAGTTTTAGTTAGAGTATTTTTTTCCTTTCCTCATTAGTTTAAATATCTTCATCCTCCTTTGTATTTTAGCAATTAAGATTTTGTAATCTTCTCAATATATTGATTCAATAAAAGTGTTGAGGTATTAGTCATTCTTTGGTTCTTTTCTATTCTTCTTCTCATAGGATTGCCAATCCATCTTTCTTAAGAAGATTCTTCACTTTCTTTTATGGTATCAGAGCTCTTCTAGAAGAGCTCTGCTACATTCAATAATTCCATGGACTCAATAACCCCATCTTCTTCAACGTCAACACAATTGATATTAGATCCTGCACAAGACCCATCTTCTCCATACTATGTCCATCCTTCTGAAAATCCTGCAAATCTCATAGTATCACCATTACTAAATGGTGAAAACTATCACCAATGGACATGGTCAATGAAAAGAAGTCTCATATCCAAGCAAAAATGGGAATTTGTAGATGGTTCCATCATAGTGCCACCTAAGACAGATCCATTATATCGTGCATGAGAGAGGGCAAACAACATTGTCACATCTTGGATAAGTAGATCTGTTACACCTTCCATTGCACAAAGCATACTCTGGATAGACAAGACTCATGAGGTATGGGAAGAGCTGAATGAGAGATTTTCTCAAGGTAATCTTTTTAGAATATCAGAACTACAAGACTCGATAACAAACTTTAGGCAAAGAGATCTTAATGTTGGTGAGTACTTCACTGGACTTAAGATCTTTTGGGATGAATTAGACATATTTAGACCTTTAGTTAGATGCTCTTGTGATGCTCTTACACATAGAAATAAGGAGAAGGCAATAAGATTCCTAAAGGGACTGAATGACACTTATAGTGGGGTTAGATCCCAAATCATGCTCATGGATCCTCTTCTAAGCATGAGTAAAATTCTTTCACTTGTCACACAACAAGAAACATAAATACATGGTCACTACACATAATCAAAGGTAATGACACTATCTAGAAATCCTAGAATGGGAAGCTACTCAGGAAGATAATACAATAAAAAAAGAGGAGGAAGCAATTCCTTTGCAAGAGGAAATGTCAGTGCATATGTAGAGGAATATGGAGTAGACCACCTTCATCAAAAAAAATTTGCACCCATTGCAAAAAGAATGGTCATACAGTGGATACTTGTTACAAGCTGCACGGGTTTCCTAGAAACTTTCTAATTAACAGAGGAGAACAAGCCAATTTCACACAGTCTGCCACTTTGGATGACCATGAAAGAAAGGGAAAGATGGAAATAGAACATCAAGAAGACAAGGTCTTTGGGCTGAGAAAACAAGAATAGTAGGGCCTCGTAAGCATGTTAAAATAAACACCAAGTACACAAAGGACTCATGAGTGCTCAAACAAAGGTGATCATTGCAATGCTCTCTATGCCAGTTCAACACAAAAAATTGAACAACATGAAGGTAACTCTAAACTTGGTTCAAAATTCATGCACTGGATATTAGATAGTAGTACTACATACCACATCAATTGCAATTTATTAAACTTTGATAACTTTAACAAAATAAGACCAACAAGGGTCAAGTTACCAAATGGCAATGAAGTCACTTCACACACTTCTGGAACTGTTTCTATTATGCCTAATTTGACTTTGCACAATGTCATTTTCTTGCCAAGTTTTTTCATATAATCTGCTATCTATATCTAAACTCACTCATGACTCTCCTTGTACTTTATCCTTTAATGCTTCTTGCTGTATCATCCAGGATAGGATATCTTCGAAGATGATTGGTACAACTGAGGCTTCCAATAGACTATATGTGTTAAAATCCACAAAGATACATCATAAAGTGAACTCTATAGATACTTGTAATCCTAGCTTTTCTACTTCAAATGTGTGGCACTATAAACTAGGACATGCCTCTCATACATGTATGGACATAGTCAAAACTAATTTTCCTTTTGTTAATTCTAATAAAGAACAATTGTGTGAGGTTTTCCATATGGCTAAGCAAAAGAAACTTACCTTTCCTGTTAGCATTACACATTCCTTAGCTTGCTTTGATTTAATTCATATTGACATATGGGGCCCTTTTCCTGTGACATCTTTGCATGGCCATAAGTACTTCTTGACTTTTGTAGATGATTGTTCTAGGTTTACTTGGATCTATCTTATGAAAACTAAGGCTGAAATATCACAACTCTTACGTAGGTTTATCCTTATGATTGAAACTCAATTCTCTACCAAAATCAAAATTATAAGGAGTGATAATAGCCATGAATTCACTCTAAAATCCTTATATGCAAGCAAATGTATTCTGCATCAGACTTCTTGTATATGCAATCCTCAACAAAATGAAGTTATTGAGAGAGAAAATAAACATTTATTGAATATGGCTAGAGCTATGTTAATAGCAATCTGCCTAAACTTTTCTTGTCCTATACCATTAAACATGCCACTCACATTATCAACATCTTATCTACCCCTGTCTTAGACAAGAAAACTCCTTATGAAATCCTCTACAACAAGCAGCCTGATTTACAACACCTTAGAACTTTTGGGTAACTATGTTATGCTAGTACCCAAAAACACTCTAGAACTAAGTTAGATCCTCGGGCTGTAAGATGTGTTTTCTTAGGATACAAGCAAGGTGTTAAAGGTTACATAGTTATACACCTACATACTAAAGCTCTAGAAGTAACCATAAATGTTGTGTTTCGTGAGACTATCTTCCCATATCAATCTCAATTCACCCCTAACATACAGTCTGATATGCCTATTGATCATAATGGTGCCTCTACTGATAGAGCCTATGAGGATGTTTTTTCTCCCATTAAGCATGATAATGCTGCAAATAATGACCATTCTGATACTAATGAACATTAACCTATATCTCAATCTCTTGATCAACCTGAGGATATCCCCTTTGACTTAAGAAGAAGCAATAGATCATGTAGGTCTCCTACCTACCTCCAAGACTATCATTGTACCCTTCTTAATAACACTACCTTAACCACTCAATCTCAGTACCCTTTGTCTAATTACCTTTCTTATCACAACATGTACTTACCATCCCAAAATAGAGCCTTTTCCATCTCTACTCATATTGAACCAAGAACCTATTTCCAAGGCATTAAAATTCCCCAGTGGCAAGATGCCATAAACATTGAATTAAAGGCCTTTAAGACAACCATACATGGACTATCTCTGACCTCCCACCTGATAAAACTCATATTGGATGCAAATGAGTTTTTAAAATCAAATACCAAGTTGATGGATCAGTGGAGAGATACAAGGCAAGATTGGTTTCTAAGGGTTATACACAAACAAAAGGAGTAGACTACATAGAAACCTTTTTCCCTATGGAAAAAATCTCAACTGTTAGGCTCCTTCTTGCCTTAGCTTCCATACACAACTGGTCACTTAAAGAACTTGATGTCAATAATGCTTTTCTCCATGGAGACCTCAATGAAACTATCTTTATGATCCTCCCTCATAGACTCACTTCACCCATCCCAAACCATGTCTGCAAACTTGAGAAATCTCTTTATATTCTCAAGCAAGCTAGCAGACAATGGTTTGAAAAATTGTCTAGCTTTCTTCTTAAGAATGGATACCATAAGGCCAAGGATGATCATTCCTTATTTGTCAAATGGCGTTCTCTTATATCTATCACTACTATACTAGATTATGTTGATGTTATATTTCTTATTGAAAACAACATGAATGAAATCAATCATCTAAAACATATTCTGCATCAAAATTTTAAGATCAAAGACTTAGGTGACTTAAAATTCTTTCTAGGCTTTGAGATTTCCAGAAACAACAAGGGCATCTATATGAATCAAAGGAAATATGCCTTTGAGATCATCTCTGATATTGGCATGATTGGTTGCAAACCATCATCTACTCCTATGTCTAATGACAAACACCTTCACCAAGAATCTTCTGATCCTTTCCCTGGCCCCTAAGCCTATAGAAGACTCATAGGAAGACTCATATACCTTACAAACAATAGGCCTGACATATGTTTTTCTGTTCAACAACTTGCACAATTCATAGCCAAACCTACTGCAACTCACCACAATGTTGCTCTTAAAGTAATTAGCTATATCAAAGGCTCTCCTATTGTTGGCTTATTCTTCTCTGAAACTTCCATTGTTCAACTTAAACTATAGTGATAGTGATTGGGCAGCTTGCCTAGATACTAGAAGATCTACAACTGGTTTCAACATTTATCTTGGGACTTCTCTTATCTCATGGAAGTCTCAGAAACAGAAAACCATATGTAGGAGCTCATTGAGGCTGAATATAGAGCAATGGCCATAACTAGCTGTGGAATAACTTAGTTAACTTACTTGCTTGAGGATTTACAGTTTTTTTTAATTTTCCTGCTTCACTTTATTGTGATACTCAATCAGTTATTTATATTGCCACTAACACTATATTCCATGAGTTAACCAAGCATATAAAGCTGGATTGCCACACAATCAGAGAAAAATGCACTATAGATAAAATTAAACTGCTTCTTGTCCCTTCTCACTTACAATTAGCTAATGCACTAACCAAACCTTTGGGAGCCAAAGATTATTCATCAATTCAATCCAATATGGGCCTTATCAATATATGTGCCCCAACTTGTGGGGGGTGGGGAGGCAGCACTAATCAACATGACCAAAACTACCGACAAGGAAACACATATGAAGATGACTCAAGGAACTTGCAACACATCAGACAATGGATCAACACAAGGCATCAAGCATGGATCATACATGAACCAAACATAACAGGCCGTGGATTAATCACATAGGAACCAAATACAACAAACAAACCAACACAAGATACAAAGAGTATCACTACTGAACACACCATACACATAGGACAAGGGAGCCACACAAGACATAAACCAGATATCAACATCATACCCGAATTGGTAGCTGCAAATGAACCAATTCCTAACCAAGCCTTTGTAGGCATTGTATTCCAACCACAACTGTACACAATATTTACTTATATTACTAGCTTTATGTATTTCTTTGTAATTGCATATTTAACATGTGCCATTAAGGGTAGTTAGAGAATTAGTTACTTTGGTTAATAGTTTTAGTTAGATTTTATTTTCCTTTTCTCATTATTTTAAATATCTTCATTCTCCTTTGTATTTTAGCAATTAAAATTTTGTAATCTTCTCAATATATTGATTCAATAAAAGTGATGATGTATTATTCATTCTTTGTTTCTTTTCTATTCTTCTTTTTCTTCTTTGATTTCCAATCTATATTTGTTAGAAGATTATTCACTTTCTTTAATTATATGCTTAAGTATCATAATAACATTATCTGATTAGTAATATGATCTTACTTTTAAATTTCCTAAAAAATGATAGGTCACTTATATAACATCTCAAGTTCAATATCATTGAAGATCTTTTAAGGGGGCAATTATCAATTTTGGAATCAAACTAGCAACTATTAAAGAATTAATACAAAGTTTGCATATATTTGTAGTTGAAACATTTCTTGAGAAAAATAGTCAAAATTACGCCAGGAACATTTAATTATTAATATACTCACATACTAAACTAATGAGTCAAATATAATTACAATATGTGAAAAATATCTTTGTTCCTGACATTTGCACACTTTTGATGAAGATACTAACATCACCAAAAATAAGAAAAGGAAGAATACTTATGACGACAAAGAAGACAAAACTTCAAAACAAATTAGTCTAAGTCTAAATAGGTATTTCTATCATATACTCTCGAATACACAATAATAGTAATGCTCAAACTATTTTTAAAGAAAATTGAAACACTTCAAATATAAACAAAACAATTTTCAAAAATAGTGTGTAACACGTTACTGTATCTAAGTAACATGTTACATAAGTGAGAAAATCAGTTATCCAACAAAAACTGTGTAGAGTAATCAAGTATGTGAGAAATAGATTACCTAATTTTAGCAAAGTTGAGTAAACGATTACTCAAGACTGTAATCGATTACTCTAATTAAATTTTAAATGCCCAGTTGGACAGTGTGTTTGAGTAATCGATTACTCAAGACTGTAATCAATTACTGAGAGTTGTTGAATCAGTTTTTAGATTTCAAAATGAATAGTTTTCATCCCAAAGGAAATGGTTTCATTCCAATCAATTCCTACTCTTTCAAATACGTGTTATGACCAGTTGGAAAGTCTATTTAAATGCATTGAAACTTAGTATCAAACATATAACTCTTACACAAACTTTCAAACATAATTCTGAAAATGCTCTGAAATATTTTCTGCACTTTTTGCAACTTGTTCTTAAACTTTCAAAGTGAATTTTCTGAGTTGCTTGAAGTAAAGTGTTTCAAAGTTTTACAAACAAATGTATTTTCCTAGAGTGACATAAGTATTAGTGAGTGTGTAAGGTACATAGAGGTTTCGAAGTGAAATATTGTAATTACAACTCATAATATTCAGTGAAGAAATCTCTTTTGCTGCAAGAGTACTGAAAGTAGCCTTCGGTGGACAAGAAGGTGAACCAGTATAAAATCCCGGTCTACTCTCTTTTCCTTTATCTCTTGATTTTTTACTTGTTAATTTTATGCATAATTTCTCCGCTGCACTTAACTCTTGATTTTGCAGAAAAAGCGACCATAATTTTAAGTCAACTAATTCACCCCTTCTTAGTTGCAATCTTAGTCTTACACAAGTGAGAAGATATTCAATTTTTATGACTGTGAGACAACAATAAAACTAACTAAAAATAAACAAAACTTTCATATAGTATATCTAGAATAAGATCAATCCGTTTAAAAGAGTCAAAACCCAAATTTAAAATAAACTTTAGTGAATATAACATTTCATTATTCTATTACCCATACCAGCTAAAATTGTAAAAAATAGGAGATTGGTCGGGAAATTTGTTAATTTTATTTGTTTCAAATAGAAACCACCAAAGATATATGATAGACAAAGTTGTCACTTCCATCAAGTAGCGTGTGACTGTGGTTGCCATAACTTTTTATTTTGGAGTTAAAGCCCAAATTGCTACTCAATTGCCAGATTGTATATTTGTATTCAATGAGATTAATTTCTCATCAATGGAGTGAAAAGAAACTTTGGATAAAACTTGTCAATGGGGTTAACTCCCATCACGACTAACCAGAATCTCAAAATCAGTTGCAGAAATACTTTAATTTTGATTAATTCAAATTCTTTTAAGTTTCATTTAAAAAATAATATATTTTTAATAATAGTTAACGGTTAATCTCTACATAAATCGACAAGTAACCTGATTAATTTTGCTCTTATAAAGTTCCACTCTTTTGGTTTTTCTTCACTGACATAAAAAATCTTCACTCAACATCAACATGCAAAATAAAGCCGATTTTTTTAGACAATCAACACAATGTGAACACTATAACATCCTTATGAATCAATAGTAAGCCTACTAGAGGGACTGAACCTATCATGAAGGAAGTTATTGAATAAAAATATATTTGATAGATAAAGATATAATTTGACTTATCAATAATAAAATTATTGATTAAATAAATAATACATGTTGATGGGTAGAATTGCTATCTTATTGCATAGTTTATTAGTAAATGAGAAAAGTTACCTTGTCAAAATTAAGATTCCGTGACTAGACAGCTAAAACCATGTCGTCACTCAAATTATTGATCTCCTGAAATGCCGGAAGGAGAATGGGGTAACGCCCATTTGCTTATCTTCAATAAATGAAAAAAAGTGATAAAGTATTATATGTATATAAATATATACGAATAATAGAATTTTTTAAATTGTAAATTTATCATATATATTCGTATATTACTTTACCAACAAGATATTGATTTAGTGTTATAAGGTTTTGTTAGATCACATGATAATCAAGAAATCAAAGGTTCAATTTCCGATAGTGAAACTTGTTGCGAGAGGTAATCACACATCTAACATGGATTAGTTCCTTACTTCATATGGTGATGGATGTTCTTGGTAATTTCTATGCATTACCAGTGTAAAGATTTATACAGTTAGTGCATCAGCCATATTCATTTGTATTACTTTCATAATTAATAATAATTAAAAATGTGAATTGTAATGGTAGTGTAAAACCTCTTACACTATCGGTGCATAAATTTTTTTCTCTAAAAGTAAATTGATACATATGAATAGTCCATAATATATTGTGTTATATGAAATTTTAGACTCAAGTTGCACTGAAGATAAGGGGATCCTCTTTTTTAACCTTATAGCCTTTTTTCGTTTATCATTCTGAATGACTAGCATATGTTGATTTGATGAAGACTCGGCAACAAAATGATATTCCGTAGTTGTGGTTAGAGGGTAGGATACCTTATTTTTATGGGATGGGATTGAAATTTTGGCAGAGAGTAATCCTATAGGTTTAGAAGAGTGTATATAGTTTAATCTGAGTTGAATCTCTAAAGAGTATGTTTTGTTTTGGGTTTCCGATTCTCCTTTCAATTGAAATAAATCCCTTCAATTGTAATATTTATGTGTTCTTTCACAAAGGTTAATGACGGCAAACTAGGTTAATTTCATAATTAGGTACATAATCGCGGTCAGGCTGTGGTTATTGTAATCGTATTTATTATGTTATGAATTATTTTGTGGTTAAAAAATATTTTTGAAAACAATACAATATAATGCGATTGTATTGCGGTCCGATGCAAACCCATTATTATAATTTAGTGTTATAGAACAATTTTTGTAAAGTAAATTACACTGACACCCCTTGAGTTTCAGTGAAATTACACAAACCACCTCTCACTTTTCTACACCTATGCAAATCTCCCATAGTTTTTATACTTTCATTCCACTGACCACCCCTACATGAGAAATAAATGTAATCTTTTAAACAAAAAATATGATAAATGCAATTAAGTTAAACAAAACATGATATATTGTGTAGACAAGTCTAAATAATATACAAATCAATGTATCTTTATTATTTTTGGTTACAAAATGCATCAACAATTCTCAAGAAATATTATTTAAATCGCTCTTATAATATAGTGTAATGAACCAAAAATAATAAAGAAATATTGATTCATATATTATTTGGACTTGTCTCCAAAATATATCATGTTTTGTTTAACTTACTTGCGTTTATCATATTTTTTGTTTAAAATATTACACTTATTTCTTATGCAGGGTGGTCAGTGTAATAAAATTATAAAAAAATTAGGGGAGGTTTGTGTAGATGTAAAAAAGTGTAGATGATAACTTCATTAAAACTTAGGGGTATCCGTGTAATTAAATCATTTTTGTATGATGCAATCGCAACAATCACTACAACCATAATATTATGATATGGTCCGCAATTTCAATCACTGTTTGAAACAAATAAATGGAGTGCACCCAACAATATTTTTAGTTACCTTTGATACATTAAGACAAGGATCTTTTGTCCCAAAAAACTGTCCCCTGTCTCTAACCAATCATATTTCTTAAAATAATATAAAATATTAATTTATGTTTTTTCTAAAAATAAATTCCAATAAAATAACTCATTTTGATTGGTTTGGTACACTATTTGAGACATCAATGATACGGGTGATCCTCTTCCGATACATTAACCTGAGTTGTTGTGCACATTAAAGTCAAGTGCAGGTAGGTAGGTAAGTAGGTCCATCCTTTCTGGGTCTACACTTGGGAAGAAAGATATATAACAACATAAGTATTTTACCAGGTTCTATGTATTGCTATGTATAGTATTACTAAGACTCCTCTCCCGGACAGGGTAATTGTATTTTATAGTATATTTTTAAAGTTAAAATTGTAGTTTTAATATAAATTAAAAAACATAAATATTATTATTTTTAATGCATTTTTTCATTATTGTCTTCTCTAATAATGAAGATGAGTATTATTCGAATAGTTTGGTACCACATAGCTATTTGCTATTTGTCATTTCTTGTCATGCCATACAACTTTCTTTACGTTGTAAAGTGCCATCCATATAAATGATACATTTTGCATGGAATTGCTACTTATATGAAGCGTTGCTAACATAATAATGTCTTCTAGCTATAGTTTTTACTTTAAGATTAATTACGTATTTGCATTGTATTAAGCATTAATTTTAAACTACGTTTGTGAGTGTGGTTAGATACGCTGAATTTGAAAATAATGAAATTGAAACTCTTCTATATATGGTTTGGCCGTGAAAGAGAAACATCAAGAATTCAAGAATAAGTGTACAACACAAAGATGGGGCATTTTCTCTTTCTAGTGAGAATAAGAACGTTAGAGTGTTTGTCCTTATGCAATGGGTAAAACCCAAAATGAAGTGCTTTGATTCTACCGGTGTTTTAAATTATACTTTGGAAGCACAACAGGAGAATGAGGATCAATTGTTCTATTTTTGTGTTTCATCGTGTCTCGAGCCAATTGAAAGTTGCAACATACATGAAAAGAAAAATAAAAAAATAAATTTTTTATACTATTTGGTGGAATATAATTGGTTCAGGACATGACAAAAAAATTTAGGGACAAAGGATCTTGGTTCACAATTGTGACCATAATATTATAGTTTTAGGAGTCTTCATAAATTCAATGTATCAATGAGCTGCATTTTCTATGTAAATACAATATAACTATAACCACGATCATAATCACAACAATTATGATTAACTATAGAATTATAGTTTCTGCACATGCTCTGCTCCATTGTTGTAGCTTGTAACTAAGAAAACGCCCGGTATTTGATTCTTCTTCAACAGTAAACATGCATGTCGGAACACCTAATAAAATCAGTGAAAATAAACATATATATATGCATGGACGTGTCATTGTTGGAAAGAATGCCTAGCCATAAAAACAAGGTTCATTTTTATTTTATCTTCTTCACTTGATTTTATCATATTATGGTGCCAGTATAGACCGAAATTCCGTTATGGTCTAATTCTGACCCAGGCTTTGCAATTGATTACAATTTTGTATATTCCATTTATTATAGAAGTTCCCAGAGAGTTCAGACTAGTATTATTTTAAGAAAAAAAATATAAGCATTTTATACACTGTCAGTGCATTATTTTTATTTATGTTTTATTATCATTAACTCTTCAAGAAAAATATATAAATGAATGATGAATAATATACGGAATGTATATAAATATCATATATATATATATATATATGTTGAGGATAGAGCACAATGCGGAAGCACATGATTGAATCAATTGAGAACAAAAGAGAAGCAAGTAAAGGATAAAGAAAATAACACACAAGATTTAACGTGGAAAA
>NW_017725841.1:0-2485 GCF_001865875.1 Lupinus angustifolius
GTCTTTCTTCTTATAGATCCATTTACATCGTAATGGTCGTTTGCCTTCGGGAAGCTCTGTCAAAGCCCAAGTACCATTCTTATGAAGACTTTCAATCTCTTCATTCATAGCCACTAGCCAATGTGACGAATCAACACAAGAAACAACTTCTGTATAGCTGGCAGGTTCAACATCATCATTTACCTCTTGTGCAACTGACAATGCATATATTGTGAGTGAGAAATCCTCAACAAAATGAGGTGGAGATTGTTAGACAGGACTCTACTTGAGAAAGTTCGTTGTATGCTCTCAAATGCTGGGTTATGGCATCGGCGTGAATTTTGGGCTGAAGCAGCATCTACCTTGGTTGGTCTCTACAGCACTTGAGTGCCCTTCGGGGCATTATTTGGCGATGAGCAACTTATCAAATTCGAGCCAAGGTGGAGATTGTTAGATGCCTCTCATTACTATGCCTTAAAAGAATTTTATGACAATTTTATGGCTCTCTTTAAGGGCATTTTATGTCACTTTTATGGCTTTGTTTCCAAGCATCCAATGCTTGGAATCCAAGATACCAAGACTTTGCTTGCCTATAAAAGGACACATATAGAGAGCTTCAAAATCATCTTCACAACACACAACATCTCTTTCATTTACACATATATTGTGAGTGCATTCTTGGTGAGAATTCTTGTTCCATTTGAGAGAGTATTTGTGAGAAAAATATTGTCATTTGTCCTCATCATTATAAGAGGATTTCTTGTACTCTTCTTTTTTACATAGTGGAATTTTGCTCTTGTTCGCCCGTGGTTTTTTTTCCTCTCACACTGAGGGGTTTTTCCACGTTAAATCTTGTGTGTTATTTTCTTTATCCTTTACTTGCTTCTCTTTTGTTCTCAATTGATTCAATCCTGTGCTTCCGCATTATGCTCTATCCTCAACAAATGGTATCAGAGCTCTTACTAAATTGAGAATTTCAAAATGTCTGCAAAATTTGACATTGAGAAGTTTGATGGCAAAATTAGCTTTTCTATTTGGCGAGTCCAAATGAGGGCCGTTCTTATCCAGAGCGGATTAAAGAAAGCTTTAGATGGGAAGTCAAAGAAACCAGTTTCCATGACCGATGATCAATGGGACGAGTTGGATGAAAAGGCGCTTTCAACAATTCAACTTTGTTTGTCGAAGGAGGTTCTTCGTGAGGTTGCCAATGAAGAAACCGCTGCGGCTTTGTGGCTGAAGTTAGAAACTTTATACATGACCAAGAGCCTCGCAAACAAGCTTCGTCTCAAAGAACGGTTATACACCATTCGTATGGTTGAAGGTACTCCTATTCAAACTCATCTTGATGAGTTTAATTCTATTATTATGGATATGCAAAATATTGATATTAATATTGAAGATGAAGACAAAGCTGTTTTGTTGGTTGTCTCTTTACCTTCTACCTATAAGCACTTCAAAGAAATCATGTTGTATGGAAATAATGATACCTTATCCTTTGAAGATGTTAAATCTAATTTATTGTCCAAAGAAAAATTTGATCTTGAAGTTAATTCTGTGGACAAGGGTGAGGGCTTAAGTGTTCGAGGTAGAACTCAAGAAAAAGGGAGTACCAATTATAAAAAGTTCAGATCCAAATCCAGAGGTCGCAAATCCAACAAAACTTGTCGCTATTGCAAGAAACCGGGGCATGACATTCCTGATTGTTTTATCTTAAAGAAAAAACAAGAAAAACAAGATAAGGGAAAATTTCAACAATCCTCTGAAGCTGCTAATATTGAAGCCAATTCTGACGGTGATATTCTTTTATCTGTTGTCTCTTATAATAATAGGAGTAAAACAGAATGGATTCTTGATTCTGGATGTACTTTTCATATGTGTCCTTATAAGGACTTATTCACCACTTTTGAACATGTTGACAGTGGTGTTGTTTTGATGGGCAATGATACCCAATGCAAAGTTGCAGGAATAGGTACTATTCAGATCAAGGCTCATGACGGTGTTGTCAGAACCTTGGCTAATGTCCGCTATATTCCAGATTTGAAGCGGAACTTAATTTCTCTTGGCACCCTAGAGTCTCTCGGGTGTAGGTATTCAGCTGAAGGTGGAGTTCTAAAGGTATTGAAAGGTGCTATGGTATTATTGAAAGCTAACCGGATTGGTAGTTTATATGTCTTGCAAGGTTCTGTTGTGACAGGTTCAACAGCTGTATCTTCTTCAATGCATGATAATGACATTACCAAATTATGGCACATGCGCCTGGGCCATATGAGTGAAAAAGGTATGCACCTTCTAAGCAAACAAGGTCATCTTGGTAAACATGGCATTGGTAAATTGGATTTTTGTAAACATTGTGTTTTTGGGAAACAGAAAAAGGTTAGTTTCTCCACTGCAACTCACCGTATCAAAGGTATTCTTGATTATATTCATTCTGACCTTTTGGGGCCTTCTAAATTTCCTTCTCATGGAGGATGTCGCTATATGATGACCATCATTGATGATTTTTCTC
>NW_017725842.1:0-14710 GCF_001865875.1 Lupinus angustifolius
ATATATATATATATATATATATATATATATATATATATATATATATATATATATATATATATATATATATATATATATATATATATATTACACTTTTATTTTAAAGGAGGATGAAGTATAATAATGCACATGGACAAAGCAATACTATATTCAATCTTTGGATTTGGAGAGGACTGGTAGGTTCATGGTGGTTGTAAAAGCTTCGTACATTCTTGTGTTTCTTGTGAAAAATGGCCCATTAACTAGGACTCCTTTTTATCGTACCTCCCTGAAGTGGAAAATGTTAAGATTAAATATTTTGATTTAATTTCATCTAAAAGCTTAAGAGGTAATTCCATAAGAAGATAATTTTTTATCATGTTCCTTACATGAATACTATTTGTGTTTTAAAGTTAAATTATGCTTACAGTGCTCTCCATTTGTTAACATTCAGTGTTTAAAGTAATTTATGCTAAAATTGTAGATCAGTGGTCCACTGATCCTGTGGTATGATCAATGCTATAGAAAGTTTTAGGAGGAATTCTGGAAAGTCAAACTAAATTAATTAATTTACAATGTTCAGAACTTAAAAGGAGTATGTGAATGATATGTAGCTGATGAATTATCAAATTTCTATGGTACTTTGATAGATATAGCATTTAGTCATTGCTAATTGTGAGAAAAGTTGAATTGTTGGGAAGATGTTGCAACACTTAGAAAAAACAAATGGTTGATGGATATGCACGTAAAAACATTCAAAGTGTCTGTTACCACATTAACCTTTAGGTTCGATTCGCCCCTACCAATTTAAGTATATTGGATGCAACTGGAATGAACAGCAAATCCCTTTCAGGATACTTTGGGAAACCTTATATGTTTTGCACAAACACAACAAGTGTATCTTTCAATAATAGTTTACAAACTTATGTTTCCTACATTTTTCTCATGCATTAGAGAAATGGAGGATGATTTCTTGGATGAGAAAATTCGGATGGATGATTATACCTTCAAGTGTCTCTATTTATAGAGAAGTTCATATCAGTTGAGGGAGAGAAGTACCTTAAGAGTTCTGTACACGTTAACGAAAGGTTATGTAGTGTAACGGTTCAATAAATAACCAAACAGTTGTAATAGCCTAGTGGTAGCTACAATGTTTGCTAAGCATCGTGCCTCTGGTTTGAATCCTAGCGGGTGTGATCTTTTATTTTTATTTAACACACAACCATGAGCCCATTGCCAATACATACAACCATTACACCAAACAACACTATTTCTTAAATCATCAACAATTTTTATATAGTTAACCATAAATTCTGATATTTTGTAAATATCATTCACAATCCCCCACCATTTTCAAAATATAAGAATTCTCATAAATTTAGAAATATCATGGTTTCAAATAATGGTATCTTACAATTTGAACCATTACTTAGTGAATTATGGGTTCCACTTATTCCGAATAGAAATTGGTAGGCAAGCTTTGAACCAACTATTCATTAGAATAAGCGTGCACAACTCACACGTGAAATCTCGGTACTATTGAAAAACTTATAAATATGACACATTTGATAAAGTCTTATGTCATGTATCCTTTTCATAAGAATTTAAGAGTCAAGCCCTTTAACTCTATGAAGCGGTCCAACTTCATTCTCATATAGGTAGACTATATCAGAAATGCACCCATAATATGCATTCCAACAAATTCTTGTTATATGTCCATTACGAGTAAAAATCAACCTTCCAACTTTTTACTTATGGTCTAAGTACTTTTATCATTTGGGATGTGTCTATAGTCAAGTACTTGCAATCACTCTAATAGTGTTTTCCACCATTGAACTCAAAACTTGATGCTACTCAAGTGTGAGTTGAGTTAACACTATTGGTGATCAATTAGACATGGACTTGAGTCTCATCCTCAATAGTGTTTTCAGCACCATATCTTTTGTCAGACCTTTCGTCAAAGGATCTGCAAGATTCTTTTCAGTTCTTACGAACACTAGAGATTACTCCATTTGCAATTAATTCATTTACATAGCTATGTCTTAAACCAATATGTCTGGATTTTCCATTATACACTTGGCTGTATGCTCTTGATAGCGTAGACTGACTATCATAATGTATAGATACTGGTGTCATTGGCTTTGGCCATTCAGTCTCTTTACTACCTGCAGCCAGGGCAACAAATTCTGCAGCCATGGTGGAGTCGGCTATGCAAGTTTGTTTCTTTGAACTTTAAAAAACTACACCTCCACCAAGGTTGAAGATCCATCCACTTGTGGAAGCGTGATCTTCAACATAAGTTACCCAACTAGCATCTGTTTATCCTTCCAAAACTGAAGGATATCTATTATAGGTTAAATTACAGTTAATTGTTCCTTTCAAGTATTTCAATACTCTATTAACAACATGCTAGTGTTCTTTACTCGAATTATTTGTATACCTACTTAATCTACCAACAACATATGTTATATCAGGTTTAGTACAAGTCATGACATACATCAGACATCCGATTATCTTTGAATATTCTAGTTGTGCCACTAGACAACCTTTATGTGGTTATAAGCTAGCATTTTGATCAAATGGAATAGAAACACTTTTGCAATCAAAATGATCAAATTTCTTTAGCACTTTCTAAATATAGTGAGATTGGGACAAACCAATATTCTCACTATCTCTTATGGTTTTAATACCTAAAATCACATCCGCTTCACCTAAATCTTTCATATCAAAATTTTTGGATTAGAAAGTTTTAGTCTTTTCTACCTCATTTAAATCAGTACTAAATATTAACATATCATCCACATATAAACAAATCATAACACCTTTTCCATTTTGGAATTTACTATAAACACACCTGTCAGATTCATTTAATTTGTATCCATTGGTAAGCACAACTTTGTCAAATTTTTGGTGTCATTGTTTGGGTGCTTGCTTTAACCCATATAAAGACTTATTCAATTTACACACTTTGTGTTCTTGTCCTTTGACAACAAACCCTTCAGGTTGTTTCATGTACACCTATTCATCTAATTCTCCATTGAGAAAAGCAGTTTTAACATCCATTTGACGAATTACTAACTTATAGATGGAAGCTAGTGCTAAAAGCACTCTAATGGATGCAATTCTTGCAACAGGTGCATAGGTATCAAAATAGTCAATACCTTCTTTTTGTGTAAATCCTTTTGCAACAAGTCTAGCCTTAAATTTATCAATGGTACCATCAACTTTCATTTTCTTCTTAAAGATCCATTTACAACCTATTGGTTTGGATCCTGGTGGAAGATCAACTAGTTTCCAAGTTTTATTTCCCATAATTGAGTCTATTTCCTCTTGGATAGCTTCTTTCCAAAAGGCATAATCTTGAGACTTTATTGCCTCATCATAAAGAAGTCTAATCCATAATTTTTTTCTTTTCTGATCTTTTTACTTCTTCTAGCTTCTGAACTTTCCAATGTATCTTTATTGGATACATTATTTTCTAGACTTTTCATATTATAATGAATAATGTCTTTGGGATTTTGAATTGAGGTAAATATATTTTCTTGAAAAATTACATCTCTTGACTCAATCATTGTGTTAATAGGATATGAGTCGTTCGATTCAATAACCATGAATCTGTATGCTTTGTTATTTTCAGCATAGCCCAGAAATACACATTCAATTCCTCTTTCACCCAATTTCTTTCTCTTTAGTTCAGGAACTTTTACGATTGCTCTACAACCCAAAACTTTTAAATAGTTTAGATTGGGCTTTCTTTTCTTCCAGAGTTCATATGGGGTTACCTTATTCCTTTTATTAGGAACTCAATTTAATATATAACATGGAGTTAACATGGTTTCACCCCAATAACCTTTTGACAAACCAGAATATGATAACATGGCATTTACCATTTCTTCTAATACTCTATTTTTTCCCCTGCTATTCCATTCTGTTGTGGGGAGTATGGTGTAGTTGTTTGATGCACAATACCAGTAGACTCAAAATAATTAGGATGATAAAACTCTCCTCCCCTATCACTTCTAAAACATTTAATGAAAGTTTCATGTTGAAGTTTTTCTTGTTTTTTTAATTTTTTTAAATTTGTCTAAAACTTCATCCTTAGAGTGCGTTTGACAAACATAACAGAATCTAGTGTAATCATCAATGAATGTAACAAAATACTTTCTGCCACCAATAGTGGGCCAACCATGTAAATCACATACATCAGAATGAATTAAATCTAGCACCTTAGAACTTCTTTCTATTCTTTTAAAAGGTTGTCTTGTGATTTTAGTTAACATGCAAGTAGATGCAAGTAGTACATGAATTTAAATTTTTGCCAAGAGTAGGAATTAATTTTGATTTCATCATATCATATAACATGGAGTTAACATGGTTTCACCCCAATAACCTTTTGACAAACCAGAATATGATAACATGGCATTTACCATTTCTTCTAATACTCTATTTTTTCCCCTGCTATTCCATTCTGTTGTGGGGAGTATGGTGTAGTTGTTTGATGCACAATACCAGTAGACTCAAAATAATTAGGATGATAAAACTCTCCTCCCCTATCACTTCTAAAACATTTAATGAAAGTTTCATGTTGAAGTTTTTCTTGTTTTTTTAATTTTTTTAAATTTGTCTAAAACTTCATCCTTAGAGTGCGTTTGACAAACATAACAGAATCTAGTGTAATCATCAATGAATGTAACAAAATACTTTCTGCCACCAATAGTGGGCCAACCATGTAAATCACATACATCAGAATGAATTAAATCTAGCACCTTAGAACTTCTTTCTATTCTTTTAAAAGGTTGTCTTGTGATTTTAGTTAACATGCAAGTAGTACATGGATTTAAATTTTTGCCAAGGAATTAATTTTGATTTCGTCATATCATTCAATTTTTTAAAATAACATGTCCTAGTCGCATATGTCATAAAGCACAAGACTCAATAATATAAGCAGATAACATATCATCATTATTATTAACAACATTACTCTTGAATATATTCTCATAAAAATTACCCTTCTTTTTCTTTCTTTTGTTGTCATTACCATTGAGATTATCATGAGACTTATTAAAATCTCGGTTTCTTTTCTTGGAAAATTTACTTGAACTTCCTTCCTCCATCACATGGACCTTTTCATGAGCATTTTGAATTTTAGTATCATCTTGTTTTTGATACTTTTCTTCTAAATGAATGTGATAACCCAATTGCTCAAGAGATAAGTCCTCTTTCTTATGCTTCATGGCTCTTTTGAAATCATTCCAAGAAGGAGGGAATTTGTCTATAATAGAGGATACAATAATGATTTCATCTATATGCATGTTATGTTGTTTATAGTTATTAAGAATACGTTCAATTTCATGCATTTGTTCCATAACAGATCTATTGTCTACCATTTTATAATTATTGAAATGAGAAATGAGAAACTTATTACTTGTTACGTCATCTTGTATGTATCTTGATTCTAATTTCTCCCATAGATCCTTTGCAGAATGACAATTTTGATAAATATCGAACAAGGAGTCTGACACATACCGTTGAGGATGTGACCCATGCATATATAGTCATCATTATCCCATTTTTGTCTCTCTCTTATGTCTGCAATTGTTTCATCTTTCTTCTCTAATGGTCTTGTGGTGTTAAGAACATATATCACTTGTAAAGTAGTAAGAATGAAATTCATCTTCTTTTATCAGCGGATAAAATTGCCTCCATCAATTTTTTCCAATTTCAGAAAATTAGAAGTCATTTCTTTGAGTGATGCAGCCATTAATACAAAATCGAAAAAATTGTGAGAAAAGTTGAATTGTTGGGAAGATGCTGCAACACTTGAACAAACAAATGGTTGATGGATACGCACGTAAAAACCTCCAAAGCGTGTGTTACCACACTAACCTTTAGGTTCGATTTTCCCCAACTAATTTAAGTATATTGGGTGCAAATGGAATGAACAGCGAATCCCCTTCAGGATACTTTGGAAAACCTTGATATGTTTTGCACAAACACAACAAGCGTATCTTTCAATAATAGTTTACAAACTTATGTTTCCTACACTTCTCTCATGCATTAGAGAAATAGAGGATGATTTCTTGGATGAGAAAATTCAGATGGATGATTATGCCTTCAAGTGTCTCTATTTATAGAGAAGTTCATATCACTTGAGGGAGAGAAGTACCTTTAGATTTCTATACACGTTAACTAAAGGTTATGTAGTGTAACAGTTCAATAAATAATTAAACAGTCATGATAGCTTAGTGGTAGCTACAATGCTTGTTAAGCATCATTCCCTTGGTTCAAGACATGTAATATCAACCATTTTTATATAGTTAATCACTTTGTGACATGTAATATCAACCATTTTTATATAGTTAACCATGAATTGTGATATTTTGTAAATATCATTCGCACTAATTTTATTTAAGTGTGATATCTATGTACCGATAATGTAAAGATTTATATATAGTCAGTGGATCACCCACCATTTCTTTGCATTGTTTTTATTTAGATGTTCAATGATGATTAAAAAATGAATAGTTAGTGATGCAATGACAATGTAAAAAATCTTATATTATTAATCTATATATCTTTTTCTCATTTTATAATGAATAATTATTTTATTAAAAATAGTAAAGGAAATAAGACACAGAACACTACTAAATTCTTAGATGATCATAGCGATCAAAAGGTTAAATGTTTAATTCCCAATAACGATACTTATTGGGATAAACGGTCAACAATATAAAAGAAATTAATTCATTGCTAGGATACCTTTATGTATTAGAAAAAAAAAGATTAAATATTATATTGCTATTTTCATTTACCACTAAAAACTATGAGCTGAATATCTATAAGAACAAAAACTTACTATGTAGATGTTGTATTACTTAGTCTAACATAAGAGTTCCATCTTAATCTTACATGTTACAAAAATTTGTTAGAAAAAATAAAATTTAAAAAAAAGATTAAATATTATATTGCTATTTTCATTTACCACTAAAAACTATGAGCTGAATATCTATAAAAACAAAAACTCTACTATGTAGATGTTGTATTACTTAGTCTAACATAAGAGTTCCATCTTAATCCTACATATTACAAAAATTTGTTAGAAAAAATAAAATTTACATTTATAATTTATATACCTTCAAGGAAATTAGTATAGATCGACCAAAAAGTGGATAATTATTTTTTTAATGGCTACAGTAAAAACTAAAAAGTAAAGCTAGAAAGTAAAACTCCACATCTAAAAAGTAAAATTTACATTTATAATTGATTTAAACTCCACATCTAAAAAAATATGACAACTAAATTAAGGAATGAAAAGAGAAATATTGAGCTAGTTATACATGCATGTTCTGTAAGAAAGGCATGCAATACCAAGAACATCATAACATGACCTATTCTGGACCTTTGTCAAGTGATTCTATCATGCATACCTTTTTGGCTTGCCTGCCACATGAGTTGCTCCTAGATACATAGATTGCTAAGTTTTGCATTTGTATTACTCTGAACCCAAAACCTTTGCATTCATTTTTTTTCTTTTCTGGGAAGAATTTCCATATTTCAATATTCACGTGAGTGATTTCATTGCAATGAGTCCTTTGTTACATCATTTAGGGAATGCTAGGTCATATGTCTTTAAAAATGTTTTATTACCTCTCTCAGACTAATCAGATTCTAACAACCAATATAAAACTGTATGTTTTGTTCTTAAAAATTTTATTTTTATTTACGTGACAATATCTCGTTGGTCCAGAATATAGAATGAGATACCATTGAAGACACGTGATCTTTATCCATGCTTAAGAACACCCTAGCATGTGAATGACCAATAGGTTACTGGTGAATGTGAGGCATACAACTTTGGCCTTACACTGAAAGTGAGAGAGCTCACTTGGGATATTTCTTAGTGGGATGATAGGGTACAATGTACCATTTTGTGAAAAATATAGAATGAAAGTGAATTTGGAATATAATGTATAGTTACTGTTTTTTAGTTTGGGTTTTGTGATATTCATAAATTACTTTGCCAGCTATATCAGATAGAATCTTTTGGCTGTTTCTGATCAGAGGGGATGACATTGAATTATGGTTTCTGAGGTGCAACTACCAAGAGGTTCATCAACGGTCAAAGATTTATTTCATTGTGAGCAATTTTAGTACACTCTTAATAGCTAATTATATTAATATTATAATATCTCACGGTAAAGATTTATATATATATATATATATATATATCCTTCTCCTTCATTTAAATTATTTTTTTAAAGAGTTAATAATAATTAAAATGAATGGTAAAAATTTATTATATTGTTAGTATATATATAAAGTGACGAATCTAGAATCCAGAGGCAGAATGTACAATGTATGTTAAAATTAAAATAATAAATATCATCAATTATAAAAAATGAAAATATTGTTGCAAAAATTACAAAATTTAAATATATTTAATCAAATAAAATATATATTTCATTACTAATATTAATGTGATTTCACATTTTGTAATCGTTGAAAGATATTTACTTTGTTGTCAATGTTGTTAAACACTTCTCACTAAATATAAGTCACTAGATAGTTATTCATTCATGTATCTTCCATTCAATTACACAATCTATTTTTTACAATTTTCATAGTTGAAAAACTCTTTTTAAAATTGTATTGTTAACTTCAAAAGAAGATAAATTAATGGGGAAACAATGCATCTTCCACCTCCAATCAACTTATCTTAAGATTATTTATTCATTTCAAAGAACCAAATTCAACAGTGTTATGCATATCAATAATGTAAGTCGCAAGTTGATTATCAACCATCATAAAATCAGCTGAGCAAAAAATCATGTGGATAAAACTTTACAAATTCAATTAGTTTTTCATATCAAAACTAGATAAGAAGTGAGCTAGACTCAAACAAGATATACAAAGAAGCAGCTAAGTATTTGTCTTGTATATCCGATTATGAAGTTTCTCAAGTTGCTTATCTATAATATTATAAAATATTTCAATACAATAATGATTATTTATTTTTCATGAAGCATGTCATGTTATTTACAAAAGAATAAATTTTGGGTTTATAGAGTTATAAGTAAGAGTGTAATATATATACAATGTTTAAATATTTTTATACAGTAACTAGATAATTTACCATTTATTTTAGATTACTTTATTTTAAGAATGAATGATGATTAAATATAGATGATGGATAATATAATAACAATATATATAACTCATAAACTTTTAATACATATATTTTTTTCTCTATACATAATATTTTGTTCCAAAAATTTTGCACACCCTCACAACCACAGCATAGTCACTATATATATATTCCGTATCTTAAACTACTTACGGTCTTATTTACCTTGTGGAATTAACATTTATTTAAGAATGTAGGTAAGAGTTATTTATAATAATTCTTTGAGTTAATTAACATGAAGTCAACTCCAACTATTCTAATATGGTATTAAAGTTATTAGTTATTAGTTATTAGTGAGAGTAGATAGGTTATGTGAGAAATGTTTAAAATCTATGTATTATTATTATAAAGTTTTTTATACTATCAATCTATTAGTTATTATAGATTTGTTTTACTTTTGTTTTAGTGTCAATAACACTTAACATATATATAAATGATAGATGATATATTGATAGTGTAAAAAACATTTACACTGTCAAAAATATATATATATATATATATATTAAATCATTTTAAAAACTTATTTAGCTAAACAAATTAAGTCATATATCATCCAATAAAACCCTTTAAGCTTGAAAACCAAACTATTTAAATAGATAATTCCTTCGAGTGTTGTTTTTGTCGTAAATTTTTATTTTTATATATGTCACATTTTCAAAATTCAAGGTAGTACTAATTACATTCTTATCAATTATACTATTACCTTCATTATTATGAAGAGGGGAAAATAACAACCAAGTAAAGTAGGGAGATGAATTAAGAATATGTAATAGGAAAAACTATAATAATATTTTTTGTTGAAGACAAAAAATTCAAATTTTCCTTTAAAGAAACAAAAGGAATATACTATTATTATTATTAATGATATCATTATATTATATTTTTAGAATAATATTTTAGTAAAACTTTTTGTTATTTTATTTAAAACTTTATAGTAATTAGTGTATAAGTGCATAAAAAATTATATGTTTAAAGTTATGTAGGCATGATGGAAATAGGCTACTTGACTAATCTATTATATGAATTTATACTAGGGAGTGTGTAGTTATGAAAGTAATTTAAAACTTGTAGTTATATAGATATTTTATTAAATTAGGCTCACTTGATAAAACTAGCTTTATAACTATGTGACATGAACTTTAAAAATAACTAAAAAGTACACACAATATTTATTTGCTATTTATTTAGTTATTTATTAATTAAATAACTATCAATTGAGTGATCAAATACATAAATAATTAAAAATAAAAAATTTCAATCCTTTCTTTCAACACTTTATTTATAATTGGGTATGCTATATTTTTATTTATTTGGAGTTAATGTGACATAACAAAAATAATAGGATTTTTTAGTTTGGATAACTAATGTAATATTTAAAGTTTCAAAAATATTTTTTCAATGCTACAATATCTTTTTTAAAAGTTATAAGATCCCTTCAATTTTTGTTTATCGGATAACTCTATTTAAATAAAAAAGCTACAAACAAACTGAAAAGCTACAAGTTTTAGTTACAAAACAGTGACAAATTCCTTTTCAGTCGTTAGAAATTTTTTAACTTAGTTTTTTTCATATGGCTTATTAAATGATAGGTTTTAAGTAAGTTATAGGCTTACTAAAAGTAATCCCTTAAATATCATGTTTTTTTCTTTCAATGGTGCATTTTGTTAGGAATACACTTTTATAGATTTAGTTTCTATTGTCATTAGTGATATAACCAGCGTCTCTATACTGCTCCGTAATCCGTACCCTCTTAATTCTTCTTTTTATTGGGAGCTGCCCCTTAATTTGTTAACAAAATAAAATCACATTATTTAAATCATTTTTATCTATTTCGTACATTTTTGTTTAATTTAATTCATACACCCACAACACTCTAAGTGAAACTAATGGAAAAAATATGGATATGTAATTTTTTTTAAGCAACAAAGACACCAAACCAATTTATTAAACCAAAGAGAGCAACAACAGAGAAAGAAACTAAGAAACAAATCTAAAGTTAGGAAGATTTAAACTATTGCTATTAACTTCACCCAATATAAAACTAGGAGCATGATTCCACCATTCTATGTTTTGGATTGATAAACCAAAATTAGCAAGTTGATCAGCACAAGTGTTTCCCTCCCTATAAATATGAGTAGCTACCCAATTCATGGATGAAAGAAGCTTTTTGCGGTGATTCCATTTGTTGCTTAAGAGCTTCCAAGGGGGATTGGCTTTGTCATAGAAGATGTCCACCACTATTATTGAGTCACATTCCAACCAAATATTGTGTCAACCGTTTTGATGAGCAAATCTGACAGCAAGAATAGCAGCTGTTAGCTCCACAAAGAGAGCATCATTGCAACCATTAAAGCATGTAAAACAAGCAATAGTTTGACCCTCATGATTTCTGAAAATGCCACCACCAGCTGAAGGACCAGGGCTACCTCTAGCTGCACCATCCGTATTAATTTTGACAGTTGCTTGGTCAGGGGGCAACCAAATGACCTCTATTATTTTAGGAGCCTTAGAGTAGTTTATTTGAACTTGAAGATGTCTTAGTAAAGCAAAGTCAGCAATTGAGTTGTTAGCACAAGCATTCGAGTTGTTACCAGACAAAGAAATTGCCAACTTTATCCTAGACAAAGCTATAGGGAAACTGATAAGAGTGTTGTTGAATCTAGCTTGATTCCTGCAGAACCAGATTGTGTTGATAGCATGAATTATGGAAGCTATGATAACCTGCTTGACTTGCTCACTCCACTTCCTTTGACTCAACTTCAAAAGGTTTGTGATGGAGGAAATGTCAAGAGTAGTAGAAATAGTGGAGCTCATCCAATTCCACATAGAAACTGAAAAAGAGCATTGGAAAAACAAGTGCATAACAGACTCCTCTTCTTTTCTGCACAGGTTACAAATAGAAGCCATAACACAACCTCTTCTCTGAAGATTTTCAGCAGTTGGCATCTTGTTATTGAGTAATCTCCAAGTTGTATAAGATTTTGAGGGAGGAATAGCAGCAGACCAGATAGCTTTACCCCAACTGTTTTGGACTGAACCAGAATTCATATGACGATAAGCAGCCTTGGCAGATAACATCCCATTAGAAGAATTTTTCCAAACCAATTTGTCTGTTTCACTATTGATAATGATGCTACAAATCTTTGATGTGATTTCAGGATAATTAATGATCAGAATTTGAGGAATGATCCAAGTACAATTGCTGATAAAATCAGCAATAGAAGCCTTCAAATTAGTATGGAACTGCAGAGGAATGTTGAGAGTATCCACTAAGGGTTCCCCTAACCAATTGTCAAGCTAGAAATTTGTTTTGTGACCATCACCAATTATCCAAACATAATTCATGTGAAGGGTGTGCCAATTTGCCTTGATAGTAGACCAGATTGAAGACTTGAAGTATCTGTTTGAAGGTGTAGGATTAGATCCAAACCTTTTCCTAAAGAACATTGCCCATTCATGATTAGAATTGACCATTTCCCAAGCAAGCTTTAGCAAAGTAGCATGATTTATCTTTTTCAAAGATCTGATGACCAAGCCTCCTTCCTTCAAGGGCAGGCAAACATTTTTCCAAGCCACAGTGACAAGCTTCCTCACCTCAATATTTCCAGACCACACAAAGTTTCTTATGCAATTGTCAATGTGTTTAAGAAGAGAACTAGGCCAGGCATAGATGTTGAAGCTATAAAGCAACATGCTTTGTATTACAGATCTAACCAGCTCTATTCTGCCCATGATTGATAGCAAAACCCTTTTCCAAGTAGCAAGCTTGTTAATTATCTTATCAGCAATCCTTTGCAGATGGAACCTTCTTGGTTTACCAAGGAAAATAGGAACTCCTAGGTAAGTTAGGGGCAAACTTCTAGCAGAAAAACCAAGAACCTGAGCCATAGAAGCAATTTTTCTGTGAGATGAAGATGTTGAATAAAACTTACTCTTTGAAGCATTGACACATTGACCAGAAACTTCCGAGTAATTGTTAAGTAATTGGTTGATTTTGAGAAGCCCTTTTTTTCCCTTTGCAGAATATAAAGATATCATCTGCATAAAGGACATGTGAAGGAGTTTTAATGCCTTTTGGACCCTCAATAGTGCTAATTTGCCCCTCAACCATCAGCTTAGACATCCCTCTACTAAGCACATCCTCAGTAATGCAGAAGAGAAGAGGAGATAAAGGGTCTCCTTGCCTCACACCTCTTGTACACTTGAAGAAACCAACCATTTTACCATTAACATTAATGGATAACCTGGCAGAATGCAAAATGATTTGAATCCAATTCCTGAACTTATAATTGAAGCCAAACTTTTGAAGAGTGAACAGCAAGAAATCCCAATCAATGGTATCAAAAGCTTTCTTGATGTCAATTTTAATAGCTAATTTTCCACCAAAAACTTTGTGATCCAGAAGGTTTATTGCCTCAGAAGCTAGACATATACAATCATTGATTTGCCTATCTTTGATGAAGCCTCTTTGCTGAATTGAGATAATCTTAGGAGCAATGTTTGCCAACCTACCAGCAAGCACTTTAGATATGATCTTGAATTGGAAATTAGCCATAGCAATGGGTCTAAAATCTTCAATTTTATCAGCTCCTATGATTTTTGGTATTAGCACCACATTGTTAGAGTTCAAGTTAGGTAAGATGTAATCTTAAGTAAAGAATTGCAGAGTAGCTCTACACACATTAGGCCCCACTATATGCCAGAAAGCCTGATAGAAGCTACCACCAAAACTATCAGACCCCAGAGCTCCATCCCCATTCATGTCAGAAACAACAGACTTGATTTCATCATGAGAAGAGATGGATGAAAGTCTAGAGTTATCAGTGTCAGTGATCATAGTAGGAACTACAATGTTAACCATGTCATTGTGCACAATGTAGTTAGGAGCAGCAAAAAGATCCTTGAAGTAGTTCAACACCAAGTTTTCAATCTCAGATTGATCAGTAATTAAGCAAACCCCTGATCTGATCATTGTTAAAGACTTGGTAGAATTCCTGATCTTCATGACTATATGAAAGAAACTAGTGTTTCTGTCTCCACTAGTATGCCAATTAAGCCTGGACTTTTGTCTCCAGAACTCTTCCTTAATTGTTAAGGCTTGCATAAGAGATTGTTGAGCACCTCTATTAGCCTCCAAGTTATCATCATTAGGGCCATTCATAACTATATTATTCTGGATAAAATCCACTGCTTCTAAGGCCAATTTCACATTATGCTGCACCAGACCAAAGACTTCAACATTCCAAACCTTGAACTCTTTCTTTAACAACTTTAACTTATGAGACAAGATGTAACGCCCCGAAAAATACTTCTCAAAAACATTGCGGAAAAATGGGTAAATTTTTTTTTTTGAAATGGGGATGTATAAAATTGTTTCCTTTTCAAAACCTTCCTTTTTCCGGGACATCACTTTAAGTAACTCGAATGCGGAAAATCAACTTATCGTTATCAAATGATAACTTAACCTGATTCACAATTTCCTGAATAAAGTAATGCATAAAATCAATTAAGTAATAATCGGATCCTACAGATTAGTTCAATAAAGGC
>NW_017725843.1:0-1776 GCF_001865875.1 Lupinus angustifolius
TCTCATTGATCTCGAATGCAATCCAGGGGTTGTCAGAGATTGCCTAGTTTGGCCTGTGAGAACTGTCCGATCCAACAGGGTACCTCCCCAGGAATACAAGGGACTCGTCTCACCCAGACTCTCCCTCAAGACATTGTTGGCGAATCACCGTCCAATCAGTGCCGTCCCTGCTTACTTCACGGTGCTCTAAGTCATACTGTCAATTTCCTCTCCACTACTCCATTATTAACCATATGCATATGAACACTAACCGCAGTTAGGTGATTACATCTTTTAATCATATTTACCATGCTCGGCCCACCTTAAGTCATCTCCCTCAGGAATGCTTCTTGTGGGTCCCGATCTTACGTTAACACGTAATATAAAGGAAATACATCCCACCACTACGACCATCACTGAATACCCTGGACGGTCCCAGACCAAGCCTCTTACGGTCAGCCGATCTCGCTACGTGGTATCCTGGGTTCCTTTCTGGGCAGCGCCCTAAATCACATCATAACCAAAAGGGTAACGTCCCTACCACTACGACCATCGCTGAATCACCCTGGACGGTCCCAGACCAAGCCACTTACGGTCAGATGATCTCGCTCCGTGGTATCACGTATCCTTTTCTGGGCATCGCCCTAAATCATACATCCTTCTCGGATTACTTTCTTTAAAATTAATTTCCGAGTTTGACTATTTAATTCCAACACCTTGAATACTTTACTTTTTAATTCAATTACGGTGTTATACCAAAGTAGTTTATATTACATACTCATACTAGGGTTATTACATACTCAAACAATCAATTCAAATAGTCAAACACAATCACTATCTCTCGCCCAAGCGATGACCCTTCGCTCAAGCGAAAATTCAATCAACAATACCATTTTAAAACTGGGCATCTCTCGCTCAAGCGAGGACAAGTCGCCCAAGCGACAATTCATCTTTAAATCTCAAATAGACTGAAGCTTTCCTCACCTAAGCGAAAGTATTATCGCCCAAGCGAGATCTCTCTCGCCCAAGCGAGATCTCTCTCGCCCAAGCGAGATCTCTCTCGCCCAAGCGAAAGGGTTCCAGAAACTCATAAAAAAAAATCTGGAATTTTTTTTTTTCGCCCAATCGAGTTTTTGCTCGCCCGGCGGACTTTCGGTTGCCCCGGCGATGCCTTGGTCGCCCAGGCGAAATCCTGGAAATTTTTTTTTTTTGGTGAGTCGAGTTTTTGCTCGCCCGAGCAGACTTTCGGTCGCCCAAGCGAAATCCTGGAATTTTTTTTTTGCCCAAACGGGTTTTTGCTCGCCCGTGCGGACTTTCGGTTGCCCAGGCTCGCCCTGGTCTCCCGGGCTCGCCCCGACGACGCCCTGGTCGCCCGAGCTCGCCCCGACGACTCCTGGTTCACCCAGACTACTGGAATTTGGACAGAATGCTAATTTTTGTCATTTTCAACAATCAAGACACATTCAAACATGGTTTTTCAACCACCTGCACTCAGAAAAATTTCACAACAACATTCATATACAATATTCAACACATTTCATCATCAATCACATATCTTCAAAAGCATTGAAACATAAAAATCTTGGGTTTCTTAAACCCAAGTTAACTCCAAAACCTTTGAGATGGTTTAGGAGATCCGGGTGTCATATTCGGACACCACTATGTCACGATGTGTTCTCTCTCACCTTAATGAAGCGTGCCTTTACTTGTCAACTACGGTTGGTTTAGTTTCAAGGTTCGAACACCGAAATCTTCGTAACTACCACAATAAAAATCCGTTAGTTTCCGATATTTCTA
>NW_017725844.1:0-12577 GCF_001865875.1 Lupinus angustifolius
GAGTTCAAGAACCACATCATTTTCGGTTTTGAAGAGAAAATGAGTTAGAAAGTGTTTTAGAAAATTTCAACGGTTGAATATGTTCTTGACATACTCATGAACAACATACTTAAATCTCTTCAACATCCATTGGTTGAATGTTGAGAGATCAAGGATTGAAGATGGAAGAAGACTTGAGAAAAATGAGAGAAAAATGGAGAGAGTTACCTTCTCTTTGAAAATGCAAAAGTGAGTGAGTGAAGTGTGGAGTGTGAGGGTTTAAGGAGAGAGGGAAATCAGATTTTCCCTAGGCAATAATGACAAATCTCATAGGGTGGCTATTGATGAGTTCATGAGATATGGTGAAAGTGATGGGAGATTTGCTTTATGGAAGTCAAATCTCTCATCCCAATGCGTAATGATCACCTTGCAGACATGTGTGATAAAAATTCCCGAGTATTATCGGCCAATACTCGATCGAGTATTATAAATCGCCCGATCCTAATATCCGATTAGAATTTCGGATTTCGGCATTCCGAGTGAAAAATATTTAGAAAATAGGTATGGATGTATTCAGGGTCTATATTGACTCAAAATTAAATTACGAATCCAACGGCGCGATCGGAATTCGATTCCAAGTTACGGAACTCAAAAAGACACTTTTTGAGCCGTACCGGGCGGATTCGGCCCCGACAGTGGTCCAGAACCGACTGTCTCAGAAAATTACCAAAATTTACCACAAAATCGGAAATAAAATTTCAAGAATAAAACTCAACTAGAGTTTTGTCTAATTCCTTACCGAAAATTCCCATAAATTCATTTTCGAATATATAATTAATGAAAATATTAGTAAAATCTTATAATTCAAACTCGTAAAATTCGCGGTGTTACACAAGATAGACATACTGAAACCAATGATGTCTTTTTTCCAGACTTCCTCCACCAGTCTAGCGCAATCATGGTGGTGCATCCACATCTTTTGGAATTTGAATTGAGCTTGAAGTCCTAATTGACCATTATTAGAGTTTAACAAGATAGGTTGATGATTAGAAGAGATTCTTGGTAAAGTACAACAAGCCACTTGAGACCAAGAATCTATCCATTCATTGTTGCACAAACTCCTATCTAGTCTTTTTTCTGTTAAGGCATTTCCTCTTCTTCTATTTGACCAAGTAAAAGCAGCTCCTCTGGTCTGCAAATGAATGAGGTTTGTAGAGTCAGTGAAGTTCTTAAACTCAGCACAAGGACTAGTGGGAGTTAATCTCATTCCTCTGCACTCAAGATTACCCAACACTACATTGAAATCACCAAGACAACACCAAGGACCATGGTTTGCAAGAATCAACAACTTGAGTTCCTCCCAAAGAGCTCTTCTAAGCATTTGACTAGTATACCATAAACAACAGCAATGAACAAGTCTTTACCCTCCACTGAAACAACCATAGAAACCTGCTGGAAAGAATTAGAGATTACTGTTGGAGTAAGATGCAGCTTGAAAAGCCCCCAAATAGAAGGAATAAGGGCCCATCTATCATTGACAAAAAATAGCTTGAGATTCAAAGTTGTCCAAAACCATTGATGAATGTTATCCTTAACTACCATAGGCTCAAATAAGAAAACTAAATCTGGTTTATGAGATGAACACAGATTGTTTTAGCACCAATTGAGTTTTGTGATTCCCTAATCCTCTACAATTCCAATACAACACTATCATTGGTTTGAGGTTAGGTAGTTGCCCTTTCGGGTGTTGTGGACCTTTTCCAACTTATCCTTTTTCTTCTGTTTTTTCTTTTGAGACCTAGAAATAACAGTTGTGAACCTACTTTCATCATCCACTTCTTCATCAATACCCTCATCAGCCCAAAACATGCCAAGCAATCTCATGTCATGAGTAGCTCTAGGATTATTCATTTCTTCAACCACTTGAAATTCCACTGCTTCATTAAGCTCAATTCCAACTAATGGGTCTTTTGCACCAATAGAAACATTTTGCTCTAAACCAACTAAAGAATCCTCAACCACAGTTGCATCAATGTCAGCCATAGCCTCTGCAGTTTCACTATCAAAATGTTGCGCCATTGGAGTATCCTCAACTCTGGTGACATTTTGAAGATTAACCTCCTCATTATGGTCTATTTCCAGATTTATTACAAAATCATTTTCATTGTTTTTTTTTTCAAAACCTTCTCCACCACTTGCTTCTTCTTTGGTAAGGGGATAGTTGTAGGTACCTCCTTCATCCTTTTTTTGCAATTAATAACCAGATGACATATGGTTTGGCAACCATTACAGAACTGTGGAAGCTTTTCATATTCAAGCCCAACAAAGACTCATCCTTATAGGGTAACAATATACAAGAGATAATTAGGAAGAATAAAATAGGAAGAATATCAAAACAATTGACTCATCCTTATATGGATATGTAATATCAAAACAACCAAAAAAAGTAGGAAGAATAAAATAGAGGGAAGAAAGTCTTTCATTTAGATGTCCTTTATGCTTTCATAAGACTCATCCTTATAGTGTAATAAGATACAAGAGATAATTAGGTATATAATGGATTCCATTCATCCTATACAATGTTATTTGTATTGCACCTAAAATCACATCATAAATAAAGTAATTAATTTCTTAGAAAAATTGAGTAATTTTTTTTCTTTTATGTAATATATAAATCACAAATGATTTTCTTATATCCATTCTTTTTTCAAGATGTCACATTTTATAAACTGCGGAAAGTAAATAAATGATACCTAATGGTAATTGAAAATGATACAACACTTTTCTGAATGTTTTTCATTATTAAAGACTTGACCCCGCAACACACACAACAAGGTGTTGTTTGGTCCAATAAAATATGGTTACAAAATACAAGGCGGAATCTAATCATCGGCTAAACTAAAAACTATAAAGTAAAAATAAGTAGAAAATAAGCTGAGGGCATCACCATTACAAAAGTACCCTACGCAGGTATCCATATTCCAAAAAGTGTTAAAGTTGTTAGTTGATTTCAGTTTGTTAGTTGTAATATTGTTTTCGCTAATCGATTAAGAGTTTAATTAATCGATTAACTAGTTAGTTATTAGTTAGACATTGTAGTATATAAAAGGTGATTCCCTTATTCCTTGCAACTCATTTTCAATTTAATAACAATTCTCATTCCTTCTTGTTCATCAAGAAGATCTTTCTTATCCATGGCTCCTACCATTTTAACATGGTATCAGAGCGATAATTATCTCATTTATGGCTTATGCGCCTTTATTTCGTCCATCTCATCCTCTTCTTTCTCCATCTTGCTTTCATCGTGTGCATATGTTTTTAGGTCCTGGTAGTGTCAAATCAACCAAGACAATTATTCTTGGAGAGTTATGAAAGCATTGCCAAAGAAGAATCTTTGTTCCTGAAGAAGAAGAAGGTCCAGCAGCCTGCAACTGTTGACCAAACCCCTGCATATGGATTTCTACATGCAGCTCAGGAGCCTTGGCAGCCATTTCCAACGATTTCTAATAAAGTTCATTTGTAGGGTCCTCATCAACAGCTTGTTGGAAGTACTCAGTTGCCTTATCAAAATAAGATTTGGCCTCATCCTTATATGGAATTAAAAATGCTTGTGAAGTGAGGGCATTTCCTAAGCACCAAAGAGTATCATGCTTCTTGGGATTAATAGCTAGTGCCTCCTCGAGCTTGGAAACAACATCTTGAATCATCTTCTTGGACTTGGAAAGACCAGTTTTTTTTTTAAATCATGTTCTTACATCTCAACAAAAGCAAAAACTGCATCCTTTATTTTATCAAACAATTTGTCCCTTGCCTTCATGTTCTTGTTATCTAAAAAAAATGGTTCAACACGTGCCTGGGAAGAGTAGACATTGTTTTCCTTGTCCATGCATGTGGGGTTGAGGAATATCTCACATCATTTGGTTTCTTATATATGGTTGAAGGTCCTAATTCTTCCCTCTTAAGCAAACAAGATAAACTGCTAGAATTGGATGGTGCTACATGTCTTGCATTTATAAAGGATGGTTGTTTTTATTTTACAATTCATTTTCACATGTCCCATCATCTCAGAATTGCATCATTGTTGTCATTAGTCGCACAAGTGATGAAGAATTAGAGCTTCACATGCTTGTCAAGGGAAGTAACTAGTGCCCAACCAACAATTTACTACAAGTTCAATGAGCTTTCTAATGAGTCTTTTGATACTATAAAATTTGTCTATCATCAATTACCCACAATTACCCCAATTACCTTTATTTCTTTATTACTCTATTTTTACCCCTCTTATAAACACACAACATTATTAAAGTGTGTATTTCTCTTTATTGAAGCAACATATTAGGATCAATATTAAGATCCATTTTTCTCTTTTTCATCCATTATGGTTGGATTGGTTAGTTAAGCTTCTGTCAAAATAGATGGTTAAGCTTTGGATGAAGTTGCTTCTACCTATGGTGCTTAAGCGTCAATGTTGCTTCACATTCAGATTTCAAGACTGGGAGATGAAGATTTGCTCACCAACAAGAGGAGGTATTAGAGTATGTGTGGTGTTCATCACAATCATCTCAAGCTTGGAATGCTTGTCACATTCCAGCTTGAGGGGGGGTGTTAAAGATGTTAGTTGATTTCAGTATGTTAGTTGTAATATTGTTTTCGTTAATTGATTGAAAGTTTAATTAATCGATTATCTAGTTAGTTATTAGTTAGGCATTGTAGTATATAAAGGGTGATTCCCTTATTCCTTGTAACTCATTTTCAATTCAATAACATTTCTCATTCCTTCTTGTTCATCAAGAAGATCTCTCTTATTCATGGCTCCTACCATTTTAATAAAAAGCAAAAGAAGAGAAGCAGTTCCTAGCAGCTAACTCCAAGACTATCGGGGGCACTAGAGCCCTCACTTGGATCCTCCTTAGGCTCTGAGTCCGATGATAGGTCTACTACCTCCACAGAGTCCTATATGTAGACTAACTCCACATAGTCGATGTCGTCATCAACCTCCATCTCCTCTATCGTGTCAAAGTCGGAACACGGAGTCCTAATCCCCACCCTATAAAACGCCAGATGCTCTAGCAGGGCATTCATATCGTCCCTCCTTGATCTCATAGAGCTCGCCTCATCCTCCCAACTCACACGCCTCCATGACGGTCCTGCAACATTGCTGGCCTTTACGGCCTCTTCAACATCTTCCGACGATCCACTCCCCCTTACTAAAGCCGAGGAAGAATGGTCATCACAAGGTCCCTCGGAGAATCGGGGTCCGACAACAGCTGGTCTACACAGAATCGTTGACTGGGTATATGGATCAGCGGGTACGGACCTCTTGCCCGGTAAGGTGAAGGAAATCTCTCTAACGACATGGTATGCTAGAAAGCGCATAATGGAGTAGTTACACACAAGCTCTAGCTATAGGTCATATGGGCATGTGTAGGTGTATCACCTTTCATGAACTTTCCAAGTCCCCTCTTGGAACATCGTGAATCAGTAATTCTGAATCATTGTTGATCGGTCCATCTGAACGATGATGTATACAAGTACACCTGAAAGAAAAAGAGGGAGTAAAACGTCCAATGAATACTATTCATTGACTTCATGAAATTACATAGAATATCACACCAAGATAGAAAAACAAATACATATGTAACATATTATCATACACATATGTGACGATGATGAATGATGCTTGTAACTCAAGATTTGGGAATAAATATCCACGAGTACAATATATGAATGTTATGCTTGGTTCATCAATCCATACGCAAATATCCTCCCAATAAACTATTTGAAAATAACCGAGAGTACATGTCCCATAACAAGTCGATTTGAACGCACCAAATTCATTCCTCGCAAGGATATGTAATCGATCTGTTCCAACGGAACTATCCATTTCAGGATGGTGTCGTATCAAACACTTTCTGAGAATCCCTCTCATCAATCCTGATTGCAAAGACGGTTTGTCAGAGATTGTGTAGTCGACACTGTGAGAACTATCCAATCCAACATAATACCTCATCCAGGAATACAGAGGACTTGTCTCACCTAGATGCTCCCTCAAGGCTTTGCTGATGCATTACTGCCATCACTGACCCTCTCAACATCTCGGGGCTCATTCGTCTCCCAAAACTTTCCTCTCCACTACTTCATTATCCATAATGAATATGCCACTAACCGAGGTTCACGCATTAAATCTTTTAATCATTCTTTTATAACGATCGGCTCAACCTATGATATATCCCGACATGAATGATTCTAGTGGGACTCGATCTTAACATTTTATGTAACAGAGAAAAACCTCATCTCTACTATGAACCATCGCTATATTACACTAGACGACCCAATGACCAAGCCTCTTACGGTCAGACGACCTTGCTGCATGAGAAGAACATAACACTTTCGGGCCTCACCCTTAATGATGTAATTTTTAGCACTTATTACTTTGGTTATGATAAATTTCTTGTACAAACTCCAAAGAATCTTGTGTATTTGTTCTTTCTTACGAAGTTTGCATATTTGAGGTACATTATCCCCAATGAAGGAGTTTTATAGATTTCATTGAAGAAGAATGAGATTGCGGAAACTAGAAATTGAAGAAAAATGAAACCTTGATAGAAAGGTTATCATTGGACTCTTGCCCAAGTGAGAGCTTACGCTCAAGCGATAAAACAAGTCAATCCTCCTGGAGACCACTTGCCCAAGCAATGTCTAGCGCTCAAGTGATAAAAATAAGCCAATCCTCTTGGAGACCTCTCGCTCAACCGAGGTCTGACGCTCAAGCGATAAAAGCAAACTAATCCTCCTATCGTAAGGAAATGTTTCCTCACACAACTTCTCACCCCTATTAGGGAATCCCGAATTTCAAGATCACTTCCCCACTGTTAGCACATGTTTTTAGGTCTTGAGATCAAACAGACAGTTCATACTTATAAGCAACTAGAACAACTATTTGAGTAATGTTCATCCATGGATAACCATAGAATTATTCCACACATAGACATAACTTAAATAATATAGCTTAAGAAACCAAATGTACTTAATCTAAACAAACAAACAATTGATTAAGTACAAGATTTCTTAATACCCAAGATAATTCCTAAACTTGTGAGGGAATTTAGGAGATCCTGATGTCATATCCTGACACCACTGTGTCACAATGTCTTCCACCTCATCTGGGTGTTTCGTGCAAATTGTTTCATCGGCTTCAGGTGAAAGTAAGGTGTTCGGTCTCGTCTTGAAATCTTCATCACGACAACAACTAATATCAACACTAATTAGAATACTTGATAATTACAATTCTTACATAGTGACACTTTATGTAAAAACATAACTTTTAATCTAATATTGACTTAACCACTTTCATCCATCCGATTCAAGATTAAATATTCTTGAATCATCATTTATCATTGAAAGTCTTAAAATAAAACAACACTTGAAAATAAAAATTTAACAAAACTTGTACTTTTGAAGTAAGATGTTCTTACTAAGATCAACATCTTAAAGTAAAATTATTAAGTTAAACATACCATTTTAAAGTAGGCCAACTTAAATAAAAATCAATACTTTAATTAAAGACTTTTATGTCACACTTACCACTTCAAGATAAGCTAACTTAGCCAAAGCCAACACTTTTAAATCAAAACTTTTTAAGTCATACTACTTTAAAATAAACTTATCTTAACAACGTCCACAATTTAACTAATTTACTATCCAAGACTTCATAACACTTTAACTTTATAAAGTCAAGATTTTAATATGTCATATTTTAACTTGGAAATTAAAGGATAACATTTACTAATTAAACCCTTAACACATAATACTTTAAAACAATATTTTTTCAACAAAAACTCATCATTTTCCTTAATATGGTTCACAATTTCATCAATGTACCCAAGGGGTGTCATCCAGCATTTCATTCTAGGACATGGCTTTTTAGTGTTGGTAACAAATTCATTAAGCACACTAACAAGTCTACTTTAATAATTTGAAACACACTTAAACTCATAAACATTTTGGATTTCAGAAATATAAAATAAACTTTTCCTATACACATATAGGCTTCGATTTTTAGGCCAAATGGCAAGGAAATTTTTTTGGTTTTTCAACTTGTCATTAAACACATTAAAGGTTCATTTGATGAACAAATCATCACCTTTAAACACATTCAAACACCAACATTAAATTTTTCCAGCATTAAAACAGAAAAAATACTATTCTAAACTTGTGTAAGGATATAGTTTTTCAGTCCAAAAACAAGGGAAAAATTTCAAGTTTTACTTAAGTCAAAAACTCCTTAAAGGTTCACTTGATTTCACTATCATCTCCTTTAACCATGACCAACAAAAAATACTTAAAAAATATAAATTCAATCCAATGAATAACATACTAAGAGATGATAAGTATCTCATAGTGTAGGAGTGAGGGATGGATAAGAGAAAAAGAGAATACCTTGCACTTTTTAGAAGTTTTTTAGCTTAAAGACAAAAAATGAGGTGGGGGTATTTATAGGAGTGTCCTCGTCCCCACCAATTCAGATTTTTTAGGAAGAAAATCTGAATTTTAGATTGCCTAGGTGTAGGTGTCAATGCATGGTGGTGAGAGGAGGTTAAATGAGTGATTAGTGAGATATGGAAATATTTTCTTTTACATGATTGACAAGCAATTGACTCATGATGCAACCAATACTCCGACTTGATTGATGTGATGAGATTTCGCGATTAAAGTCGTGTCTGATTATTGTCAGATAACTTCGTCCGGGGATGCACTATCACCTGATTTAAGTTTTTCACCCGAAACGCCTAAATTGAATTTGGAGGTGAAAAATATAAAGAGATAGGTTACGGACAAACTTTGTATCTATTTTGACTCGAAATAATATTTCAAAGTCAACAGCAAAATCAAAATTTTATTCCAAGTTACGGAACTCAAAATCACGTTTTACTCTGGCTGAAACTCAGCAAAATGGCTCAGAATCGTCTCAGAGACTTTAATTCTCCAAAAATCTTGAATAATTAGGGAAAGCGAGAAAATCATAATACAAGACTAAAACTCAACTGAGATTTAGTCTAAAACATTACCGATTAATTTCTAGAATTAATTTGTTAATAGTTAAATAATGAATTAAACTTGAACAGAAAAAACACTGTGTTTCATTATTAATATCATACCATTTATCAAATCTGTTAGGGTACTGGTATAACAGTTTTTAACTGGTAGTTCCTTGATTAAACTACATATCGGTTAAATTAGATATACATATGTTTTATACTAATATTAATGTTAAAAATCAATAAAGAAGATAATAACAACTTTTGTTTATACAATTTGTTAAAACAAAAAATGTGTCACTTAGTTATAGATCATATTTTAGAAGTATAAAAATGTATTAGTTGTGTGTTTGATCTCCATACCAATATTTTAGTAAAAATAAGTCATTTTCATTAAAAAATAATTTTAAATGAAAATGACCAATATGACTAGTACAGTTCAATTGAAACTAGCTGATACGACTTATTTTGGTTGATTTTTGACCAATATGATTGCACGATCGATATAATTGTTATATTGTACCGATATTGAGACCAATTCACCAATTTATCGATTAAATCGACAAACACAAAATGGTTTGTATAACACTGATCCTATATATGTTAAGAATTTAAAAGGATTATGGTTATGAAAGTTGATGGGCATCCACAAATATCAAAATCTTTCCTACAGGAACCACATTTCTTTTTTCTTTGATTTAAAATATATTTAGGGAAAGAGAAGTTGTTGAATTCTAAGATATAAGAACAAGTCACATGTTTTTGTGAGGAACATATAATGAGTCAACTAGAAGCCACCGGTTTTAATTATTTCATTAATATGTTATATGATATATACAAACTTTTATCTATATTTTTATTTTATTTATTGTGAATTAAGTGATAAAAAGAAAGAAAGTGTTATAGTGAAAGCATAACAATGAAATTTTATGTGATAAAAAATTTAAAGAAACTTGTACAGCTGTATAACTTGGGCTAAGGAAGAACCTTGATCCACATACGCTCTAGCCCTACCGAAATTGCAATAATTACTTGGCAAAGGCTTTAGTACCATAAAAGTTAAGCCCCAACAGAAGAATTTTACAAATAATTTATGCCTAAAAGGATAAATAGTTGAGTTTGTCTATTGACTAATGACTACATGCATAAATTAATAGTCATATTATGTATTCAATATTCTGTAATTGTGAAATATGATTTATGTTATAAAGGTGCTAATTGGAAAATAAAAAAGGTATAGTTTTAGACTTTGTTTTAGGTCACTATATGTTAAAATAGTATGAGTCATGGATAAGAGAGATCTTCTTAATGAACAAGAAAGATGAAAAAAGAGAATATTATTCATTGAATATTGAATAGATGGAAAAACAAAATTACATTGAATCATTTATATAAAGGATAGAAAAACTAACTATCATGACCAAACTAACTAACCAACTAACAAAAACTCAACTACTTTATCATTCCCCCGTAAGCAAGCTGGAATGTATTAAGCTTTCCAAGCTTGAAATAGTTGTGTTGAACACAATGATATACTCTAATATCTCCTCTAGTTGGTGAATGAATCTTTATCTCATAGTTTTGAAATCTGAATGTGAAGCAATAGTGACGTTTAACCGTCATTTGGCATAAGCAATTTCTTCCAACGCTTAACCATCTTTTTGACAGAAGCAAACCAATCATAACGGATGAAAGAAAGAAATGGACCTTAATCTTGATCCATATATGTTGCTTCAATGAGGAAAAAAATTACACACTATAATGTTGTATGTTTAATGAGAGATATGGGTAAAGTAACTAGAGTAATAAAGAAGAGAAATAATTGAGGGTAGTTGATAAAGAATAAGAAGAAAAATATGTGAAGTGACCAAGAATCTCAAGAACTCCGACAAGTCTTAAAGGGGAACTTGCATATTATTCATATACCAACATTGCCAGTTTGATAAACATAATTGAATGAAACTTTTCTCACCCTTCTTTACTTCTGAGTGTTGTTACTTGTTATAGAATTGAAAGCAAGAAGATGGTAGAAACTTTTGATAAGAAGATATGCACTAATCTTTTATTACTTTGCAAGAAATGAAATGAACATGCCTCTTTGATTAGTAAACAACACAAAGGTCAATACAAAGTTGTTGGCATAAATTTTCTTGGGAATCTTGAAATGGAAGAACGCTTGATATAGAAATGACACAATCATCAGGTGCCTCAAACGGAGACTCTAGATGATCAAAGAAAATGGTGATGAGACTGTTGTAACTCTAGTAGACACTCTCCATTCTTGCTCTTTATAGTAAGCTGTGATGGAAGTTCTTCATAGAAGCATAAAAGCGAAAGCTAAAAAAGATTAATTACGCTCTGATACCGTGTTAAAATGGTAGGAGCCATGGATAAGAGAGATCTTCTTGATGAACAAGAAAGATGAAAAAAGGGAATATTATTCATTGAATATTGAATAGATGGAAAAGCAAAATTACATTGAATCATTTATATAAAGGATAGAAAAACTAACTATCCTAACCAAACTAACTAACCAACTAACAAAAGAGGCACTAAAGTTTGCACCTACAGCCACAAGGTGGGTCACATAATTGATATATGCTATATAAAGCATGGCTTTCCCCCAAATTACTTTGCCAATTCAGGAACTACAAATAATTTTATCACGCAAGAATCACAAGAAGATTAATCTTTTATAAACAAAAGCTCAGAACCAACATCAGAAAGTAGAACTTTGGGACTTACTCATGCTCAACACAAAGCTCTGATAACCGTGTTGGAACAATCTACTACTACAACACAACACAATGCCAATCAAATTGTGGTTGCACCTCTTCAACAAGACATAAACAACTCAGGTATCTTGAACACTTACAACACCATTAGGAAATCTAATTGTTGGCTCATTGATACTGGAGCCACAAATCATGTGTGTGGCTCCTTATCAAATTTTCAAACCTTCAAGCAAATTAAACCAATCTCAGTCAGATTACCAACTAGTGATAGTATGAGTGCACACTATTCTGGAATTGTAGTGTTCTCCCCTCAATTTTATCTAACTGATGTTCTATATATACCTGCATTTAAATTCAATTTGATTTCTGTTTCCAGAATTACTAGGTGTCTATCATGCAAATTGATCTTCAATGACAAACATTATGATATACAGGATCTTCAATCACTGAGGATGATTGGTGCAACTAGGATAAATGACGGATTATATGCCATGATGCACCTTCATTAGGCTACCTCTAATACTCATTTTCAACATTTTACCAATTCATTTTGTAGTTATAATGATAGACCAAACTAACTAACCAACTAACAAAAACTCAACTACTTTATCATTCCCCCGTAAGCAAGCTGGAATGTATTAAGCTTTCCAAGCTTGAAATAGTTGTGTTGAACACAATGATATACTCTAATATCTCCTCTAGTTGGTGAATGAATCTTTATCTCATAGTTTTGAAATCTGAATGTGAAGCAATAGTGACGTTTAACCGTCATTTGGCATAAGCAATTTCTTCCAACGCTTAACCATCTTTTTGACAGAAGCAAAC
>NW_017725845.1:0-339 GCF_001865875.1 Lupinus angustifolius
TGAGGAAAAAAATTACACACTATAATGTTGTATGTTTAATGAGAGATATGGGTAAAGTAACTAGAGTAATAAAGAAGAGAAATAATTGAGGGTAGTTGATAAAGAATAAGAAGAAAAATATGTGAAGTGACCAAGAATCTCAAGAACTCCGACAAGTCTTAAAGGGGAACTTGCATATTATTCATATACCAACATTGCCAGTTTGATAAACATAATTGAATGAAACTTTTCTCACCCTTCTTTACTTCTGAGTGTTGTTACTTGTTATAGAATTGAAAGCAAGAAGATGGTAGAAACTTTTGATAAGAAGATATGCACTAATCTTTTATTACTTTGCAA
>NW_017725846.1:0-314 GCF_001865875.1 Lupinus angustifolius
TCATATAATACATCATAAGGAGGTGAATCATCAGACGTGGATGAGGTGTCAGAATATACCTCAGGATTATCTTCGCGTGTGCTTGAATTTCCATCGTTGTCAGATCTAGCCATCAAACATAGCTTTGCTGACTCCTCCTCACTAGAGGTGCTTGATGTCGTTTCCTCCTCAGGTACATCCCATACGATGTAGGCTTTCTTAGACTTGAATTCCCTGGGAGTGCTATTTTCTGAATCAACCTTTTTCAGATAGGTGGGACACTGAAATCGCAGGTTTCCTACTTTTCCGCACTCGTGGCAAGTGAAGCGATCTTT
>NW_017725847.1:0-7624 GCF_001865875.1 Lupinus angustifolius
TATGTTGAAATGATTAGAATATAAATCAATGCCTTGATATGGTGCACCATCTCAAGAAAATAAGTTGGAGCATTGACCTTGTGGATATTCTCATTCATTAAAAATTGTCAGAGAGATGTTGTAATCATTATCAGGTAAATGCTTTTAAATTCTTTTGACAAATTTATTGAGTCAGATTGAAATAACATTGTTTTCGATCTAGATGAACTGAAATTTAATTGGCTAAATAAAGTTATAGATCCTAGACTTTGTTTTGGGTTGTGAGAACTGAATCTAATCTGAAATCGGATGACCCTAGTTGCCTATAGTTTGAAATCTGAATGAGACCCTGATTTACTGGATTATCTTATATGAAGTTACAGTATGAATTCTGCATTCTCTATTCATAACCTAAAATGGAATGGTTTAGTTTCTTAAGTGTAATTGTAGTATTAATTTTTTTATTCATATTATAAATTGGTATGGTATGTTTGTGGCCATGATTTCCGTAAATACAATTGTTGTGTGGCATGTTGGAAAAGCATAGGATATGGGTTATGCCTTGATGATGTAAAATACAATTGTTGTGTGGTATGTAGTATTAATAAGAGACGTGTATTGATAATGTAAAATAGGATGGTATGCTTCAGCAATATGACCATAAATGTGAAGTGGATGCCATATGCCATGCTTTATGAGCATAATTGCCTTGATAAATGGCAACAGTAGTTCTTTATTCATACTGTAAATTCAGAATGGCTGTGGCCTATCACACAGACTTCTTTCTAACTTATTGTATATCGTAGTATACATTATTATTTCTCTGGTATTGTAGTTTGATTATGGAGAGTGAAATGTAATATATTTGTTGGAATTAAGGAAGAGGATTTGGTTAGCGTTGTTGTTTATAATTCTTTTCATATATGCAGATTATGCTAACAATAATAACAATAAAGGTGCAGGCTAGTGCACGAGGCTCCCACCACCATTGAGGTTTGTGGAGGGTAGATATGCTGCCTTACCCTAATAATAATAACTATTATTACTTAAATGTTAGATAAATGTTATTGGAAATTCAGGCATATGTTCTCATTGTTCTTGGTAAATATTAGGATTAATTTTGTATTTCACTTTGAGGATGCTATTTGTAATAAATATATGTATGATACATTAAGCTCATTTCAAAATGGGGCTGTTTACTTGGATGAATAACTTCCATGACATTCCTCTTTTTAAGCCTTGTGGCTTATATTCTCTTCATTTCTACTGAGGAAATGTGAACTTGTTTATGCTCGTATTATTTATAATTTTCGTCAGGATATATATTTCTTCTCATTTACTCAATAGTAGTCTCTATTTTTTTCTCCTACCTGTGTTTGAGCCATATCAACTGTTTACTTGTTAATATGTTATTAAAAAAAATTCTGATCCTTAAGAAAACAATATTTTGTATAAGGCTAGTTCATTTATTGTTGAACATGTTTGATTCAATTATTTGTGAACATAAGAGTGAGTGTGATTGTTATATTCGGCTAGTTCATATATTTTTAAACATGTTTGATTCAATTATTTGTGGACATAAGAGTGAGTGTGATTGTTATATTCAGAAGCAACTCTTTTTGCCAGTTAAAGAAACTACAGAATGATTTCTTCCTATACTTCTCGCATATATTGTAAGTAGATCGAGGAGTTGTCCGTACTCTATTTATCCACTTACTATTTGCTTAAGGATGCTTTCAAATTTCAAATGCAGATTGACGAAGATGAGATTTACTGGAGACATCGAAAGGAAGATGGAGTTGGAATGCTCCCGTAATTCCACTCGCTTAATATCTCACTTAGCTCAATGTTTTAGTGAGTACATTTTTCTCTTCAAGGTTCTTTGCATTCTTGTAAGTTTCATCTTTTTTTCAAACCTAGAATCACTTACAAACCTCTCAACCACAAAATATATTCTTTTTTTGTTAGATAAATGTATTGTCTGACTCCAATATGGCTTGAACTTCCTCAGATCTTGAGATTCTATGTTGTTAGTTATTTGTCCGTTGTCACCTTTGACCTTCCTCTATTCTATGGATTGAACTAATTAATTGGTTCTTCGATGATAACCCTCTTTGCCACTGGCATTCTTCTCCGAAATTCTCCTGGTTTGGTTTTTATAATTTCATACCATAATCAGAGTTACTTTTTATTCATGTAACTTAATAGGATAAAATAGGATAATTTTTGTTACTTAATAGGATAAAATATTAGAGCATTTACCTCAAGATCAAGAAAATGTTACTACTTCAAGTGTTTCATCGAATGTATTTTCTCATCCTAATGATGTAATTGGAAAAGCATATGGAGCTAAACATTCAAGTCGAGTGCATGGTTTGGACATTGGTATTTGTTCCTCAAGTATTTTTGGAACGTCTAGACATTCTATTGGTTTTGTGAATTCTAGTCGCTCTAGTCAACATGTTGAAAACTTAAAGAAGTATGTTCAAAGTTTGGAGATAAAACTATCAGGCTATAAAGAGACCAAGGAGCAACTTGCACATACTCGGAATCGATTAGCTACTCTTGAGAAGTTTATAGTCGAAAAATTTGATAGTGAATTAACCACTTTCGCTCATGATGTTCCACCATCTTAGTTATGATTTATTAGATACTCATGAAATTATTAGTTATGATCTTCATAGTTTGCATTTTGTTTTGTAAGGATTGTTGAATGTTAAACATTTGGTAATTATATCAGATTCACTTTTCTAATGGTATAACACTTTTATTTTTGTTATTAGCTAGCAAATATTTAATTTTATTAAAAATTTACTATTATATTATTGAAAATAAAGATTGCTAGATTGTGAAAAAATAAACAACTTAGCCACGGTTGTAGTGTGGCAAAGTAGCAACTTTGCCACGGTTGTTACTGTAGCTGAATTATACAGACTGTGGCTAACTAAATGTTACCACATTTTATACAAGCGTGGCAAAATGACATAACGACCGTGGCTAATTTTTAGCAACGCCATTCCTTGCCAGGACAGTAGTAAGTGTGGCCACTCGATCTAGCTACGGTTGTTTAGCACATTAGCCACGGTTGCAACCGTGGCAAAAAGGCTGTTTTACTGTAGTGTAAGTAATTCCAAACATCACAACAACCTTAAGCTGGAAACAATTACATATGCATATTTTAATTCACAATATATACAAGATCATGAATTCTAAATTGCATATGTATAAAATAAAAACACATCTTAACACATATATACCTTATACATATACTTTAACAAATTAAAAAATTATAAAGTGGCAAAAGTCAATGTCCAACACTAAGGCATTAGTGCACATATAATATACATATTGCATAATAGAGTCATCAAAGTTAATGCAATGTTAATGCACAAATTTGAATATATACTTCAACATATGTTGCAAAGACTCATAATACAAATTACACATAATTCAAATAAGCAGAAGCGAATAAAAGTTATCTTTATTATTCCTAAATACCTAATTTTCATAACCAATAGCGGAAACATAAAAAAGCGCCAAATTTAAAAAATTAGGGTTCATAAAAAATTGGGGAATAAACATCTTTAATGAAGAACCATAAAATTAAGAACCTAAAGCTCTAATACCACTTGTTAGATATTTCCTGGTGATTGGTGAAATATCAATCTTAGGATCTTGAATCTCATGATTCTCACACATTATATAAAACAAGGATAAAAGTCATACATGAATTCATGTTCTCTGATCTACTTCTTTGATATACCTTTTGAAAGAGTTTTGATATGATGACCTTCATCAATCAAATCATTAATTCCTTTTGGGACCTTTGTCTTCTCTCTGATAGGGAGAAGTGAAAACTATTTGTGATTGAGTGTATTGGGGACATAACCTTTCCTTATGTGTTAACTAATAAGGTTTTCATTATCGCTTATAGGCCAACCGTTTGGGTATCCACTCATTAAGTCCATTTTCGTTATCAGTTTCAAGAAGTCTTATAGGTTGTCAGTAATTAGAATACTTATTTTTTAACTCCAAAATAAATAACTGATATAATGATATTACATATATGATGTTCACCTTAATTAAAAATTATCAATTTCTAACAAGAGACAATATTAATGACAATAATCACTTCTCAACCTGAACCAGAAATTTAGTTACTATTAAATTCTCAATTATTGTTTAATAAAATATTTTTAATTGACACACATTTCTGAATAATAAAACAATAGGGTTAATTGTTGATTAAGAATTTAATAGTAAAATGAAATAAAATTGATTCCAAGACATATAGATAACTAAAAAATATGTATTGTGAATAAACTACTTGATTAATTTTACACGTAATAAATATTAATGTGAAAATCCATAAAAAAATAAAAATCATACACGAAGGAAAGGAAAGACTTGGAAGTCATGAAATGCACTTGTAAGATGATTCTGAAGCCTTTCATTTTTATTCATTCACCTCTATAAGACTATAACTCAACTCGCAAACAGACGCATAAACTCTTCTTTTATCAAATGCTTCTTCATTTGTAATTTCACCTGATTATGTATTCCTTAGATGATCTAAGTTTTCTTTAGATGATCCGTTGAAATTGTCTTTTGAAAGTCTTCTACATTTCAGTATATTGATATTTTTGTTCATATATGATAAAGTTATAGTTGTTAAACTGATTAGTAAATTAATAAGGGAATAAAATATATCTTCATATCAGGAGATAATTTATCTCCTCCAACTAGTAAATGTATGACATGTGTATTGTTTTGTTTAATTTTATAAATAATTTTTTAGAAAATGATTAAATATGACAATAGTTGGAGAAAATAATTTATTTTCTTATACCAGGAGATATTTTATCATTATTAATCAAAATTTAAAGTAAATGAAAATTAGACGTTTTGGAAGTTAAGAGTTTTAAAAAAGAAAATAAAGTATCTTCTCAAACTAGGATATAAGTTATCTCATCCGTCCATTAAAATCAAATATGCGTCCTATTTTTTTAGTTTTTAGAAATATTTTTATGAAAAATAATAATGCAAGTCGTGATTTTAGTGGCAGAAGGAGATAACTTATTTCCTCATATGAGAAAAAAAATATTTTATTCTCTTTAAAAAAATGATGGACAAGTACTTATACTAACATGTTATGAGTTTTTTGTGAAATCACACAACTCACAATTTTTTTGCACACACACAAACTACTATTAATTTATATGCATACATCACTTTGATCGTCACTACATAGGAGATGAGTGTTGTATCACCGTGTTTTTCCGAGCATGTTTAATTAAGTAATTAGTTGTTAATGAATTAATTATAGAAATTAATCTGTAATGTTTTAGGTTAAACCTCAGTTGAGTTTTAGTCAGGTATTATAATATTTTTTCTTGCCCTATGTTTTTAATATTTTTAGAGAAAAAAAGTTTCTCAGACGATTTCGGGTCATTTTATCGAGTTTTCGCCCAGTTTTTGAGTTCCGTAACTCGGAATCGAATTCCAATTTTTACGTTGACTTCGAAATATTATTTCTAGTCAAAATAGACACCAAGTTTGTCCATAACTCATCTCTAGGTATTTTTCACCTTGAAATTTAAGTTTCGACGTTTCGGACAAAAAACCTAAATCGAAAGATCTTATATTTCCGGACGAAGTTACCCAGTAATACTCGGGAACGACTTCAATTGCAAAATCACGTCGCATCAGTCAAGTTGGAGTATTAATTACATCAAGGGTCAATGACTTGTCAAACAAGCAAAGTCAAAGCTTCTACAATCTCCTAAATCACTCACCAAATCTCCTCACTCCACCACCATTAGACACATCACCTAAGCTAGCCTAAAGTTATATTGCCTCTCATTAATTTTCATATTTGAGAGAGGGTGAGGCTCTCCTATAAATACATCACCCCTTAAAAAGGTTAATCTTAATAAAAATATTTTACTTGCAAAAGATAAGTTTTATGAATAGTTATCATTACTGGAAAAATGTAATGAAGTGGAAATAGATGTCTAGAAAAGTTTTGTCTAAGAAAAGACTTGGTATTTAAGTGTGACTTTACGACCTACCTCTCTTTCCTGGGAACTAACCTGGTGTATATCCACAGATTATGACATAATTCCGTTATAAGTTTTGTTAAAACTTTACTTTAGAAAATGTCGTTGTGTTGTAAGACTTTCAATGATAAATGATGATTCAAGAAATACCCAACCTTGAGTCGGAGGGATGAAAGCGATTAATTTCATTTTAGATCGGAAGTTTTATTTTCGCGTAAAATGTTATTTCGTAAGAATAATAATTATTAAAGAGACCTAATTAGTATTATTTTGATTTTGGTGTGATGAAAAGTTCGAGAAGAGACCCAATGAATTAAGCTAACCTACAATCGAGGAAATAATCTGCACGACACACTCAGTTGAGGGAGAAAACATCGTGAATAGTGGTCTCCGAATATGCTTCAGGACCTCCAAACTCCCTCACAAGTTTGGAGTTGTCTTAGGTATTAAGAAAGCTTGTACTTATTCTTACGAAATATTCTTTCAATAAGTAAATGTTGTAAAGATGAATAAATATATGAAATTCTTGGAAATGATACAAAGAAGAGTTCCCATATCTAAAGTGATGTATGTAAAGAATTGCATGGTTATGGACGAGGCTCGCAAGTGTTATATTATGCCCATGCAGCAAGATCGTCTGACCGTAAGAGGCTTGGCTTGAGAGCCGTCCAAGGTCATTCAGTGATGGTTCGTAGTGGTGCTAAGAAGTATTATATGCCCATACGGCGATGTTGTTAATGTATCTTGTAGCAATTCTAAATGGCACGAAATAATACTTACTGGCTGAGTCACGACCAGGTCGCTCTCTTTAAGACGTTTCGTGGCACTGCCCAAAATGTGCAAGCAGACTATCAACCACGCCGTCCCCAGGATAAAATAGCCCAGATCTCTATTATCGAATTCTTACTGCACTGTAAGAACCGATCTCGAATACACCCACCACAATATGGCTACCAGTGCCAATTCTCGAAATTACCCACAATATGGCTACCCGTGCCAATTCTCTTCCCACAATACTGACTACCAGTGTCAGTTCTCGAAATCCCACAATATGGCTACATGTGCCAATTCTTTACCCACAATACTGACTACCAGTGTTAGTTCTCGAAATCCCACTTTGGCTGCCTGTGCCAATTCTTAAGTGTCACGGAAAGAAATGGGGAGAAGTTTGCAGGAAATGCGTCGGCGGAATATTTGGGGGGGGGCAACTTGGTGCAAGTTAAAATGAAGAGAGAAAGCATCTATTTATAACATGAGATTTTTTTCACGTTCTTCATTTCTCCAATGTGGGACTTGAGAGCTTATTTCCAACAATCCCCCACTTGAAATTAAAAAACGATTTCCTAGAATATTTGTGGTCTCAATAAGATTGTGCATAAACAAAGGTGTCATCCGACTTGAACCTTTGTATAGTGAATAAGATCCAGATTTTACTAGAGTGACTCGTAGTCTTGAACTTTATCTCTAATATCAAACCACACACAATCTTAGTAAAGGTCTATTTTGTAAAGCCCGTGCGTTAAAGGCCATGCACATCTATCCCAGTATAGTGAATGCTCTAGAAATTTATGCCCCTAAATTTCATA
>NW_017725848.1:0-399 GCF_001865875.1 Lupinus angustifolius
ATCATGAGTGATCCTCGTTCTAAGGGCAATAGTCCCATACTCTTAGAAGTATTATGTACTTTCTCTCTAGCTAGTGCTTTCGTCAAAGGATCTGCTAAGTTATTCTCAGTGCGTACATGATCCACTCAAAGGATGTGCTTACGACGAATTTGACGTTTCTTACCGTTATAAAAGCGGTTCTCAATTTTTGCAATAGCCGTGGTACTATCACAATGGATCAACACAACTGGAATCGGTTTTTCCCATAGGGGAATCTCTGCAAGCAAGCTTCTCAGCCAACTTGCTTCTTCACTAGCTGTTGCTAGTGCTATCATCTCAGCTTCCATAGTGGATTGAGCCAGAATAGTCTGTTTCTTTGACTTCCAAGAAACAGCCCCACCAACTATGCTAAATATATAG
>NW_017725849.1:0-245 GCF_001865875.1 Lupinus angustifolius
CATCACTGAATCCTTCTAGGACAGCTGGAAACCTTCGATAATGTAATCCAAGGTTCATTGTTTTTTTAAGGTATCTCATCACCCTTTCAATAGCATGCCAATGCTCCATACTTGGTCTACTGGTAAACCTGCATAATAATCCCACAACATAGGCAATATCGGGTCTAGTGCAATCAATGGCATATCGAAGGTTGCCAATGATGCAAGCATATTCAGCTTGTCTTACACCTTCACCAATGTTCTTA
>NW_017725850.1:0-1306 GCF_001865875.1 Lupinus angustifolius
CATGCCACTGTTTAGGTGCTTGCTTAAGACCATACAACGACTTATCTAACTTGCAGACCTTATTTTCTTGCCCATGTATTACAAAACCTTCAGGTTGTTCCATATATATTTCTTCTTCCAAATCACCATTTAAAAAGTCAGTCTTAACATCCATTTGATGTACTAATAAATTATGTATCGCAGCGATCGATATTAGTACTCTAATGGATGTTATTCTAGTAACAGGTGAAAATGTGTCGAAGAAATCTACATTTTCTCTTTGTCTGAAACCCTTAGCTACAAGGCGAGCCTTGTATTTATCCATTGTGCCATCAGGTTTCGGTTTCTTTTTCAATATTCACTTACAACCAATAGGTTGGCAGCCAGGAGGCAAGTCGGCTAAATGTCAGGTCTTGTTAGACTCTAGAGAGTCCATCTCATCATTTATGGCTTCTTCCCACAAATCAGCATCCAAAGAAGTCAAAGCTTCTTGGAGTGTTGATGGATCCTCTTCCAATGTATAGACCATATAATCAGGTCCATACTCTCTAGAAGTCCTTGCTCTCTTACTTCTTCTAGGTTCTATTTCAAACTCATCGTTATTATCATTATTCCTAATCATAGGTATGTGACAAGTTATTGTGCCCCCACTATTCCTCAATTTAAAAGGGAATTTCATTTCATTGAAGTCAACATTGTTAGACTCAATGATCACTTTTGCATTAAGGTCATAAAACCTGTATGCTTTGTTGTTTACAGCATACCCAATGAACACACATTCATAGGCTCTACTTGTGAGTTTAACTCTCTTGGGGTCTGGTATCCGGACATAAGCCAGACAACCCCAAGTTCTCAAATAAGACAGGTTTGGTTGTCTATTCTTAATAATTTCATACGGGGAAATTTTGTTTTTACTCTTGGGGATTCTATTTAGCACATAACAAATAGTTAATAAAATTTCACCTTACCAAGATGGTGTTGCACTAGAACTTAACATAATAGCTACAAATAATTCAGTTAAAGTTATATTCTTTCTTTCAGCTTTACCATTCATTTCAGGTGAATATGGAAGTTGTTTCATGAATAATGCCATTTAATTTATAAAAATCATTAAACATGTTAGAGTTATACTCAGTGCCTCTATCGCTTCTGAGTTTCTTTATTTTCTTGTTGAGTTGATTTTCAATTTCAGTTACATATAACTTAAACATGTCAAGTGCTTCACTTTTATTTTTCATAAGATATACATAAGTAAAATCAGAACAATCATCAATAAAAGTGATAAAATAACGTTTACCATTTCTAGTTAACGTTCCATCTAATTCAC
>NW_017725851.1:0-355 GCF_001865875.1 Lupinus angustifolius
ATTGCACGTTTATTAATATGACAAAGTCTGGTATGCCAAATATTAAAATCACACAACATGTAAACAGAATCAGAAATTTTATTAATAGAAACATCAACATTTAATTTAAACATGCCATCAGTGGCGTACCCTTTCCCAACAAATACCCCATTATTAGTAAGAGTATACAAGTCTGCTCCTATGGTGTGGGTGAAACCAGCCTTATTAAGAAGAAAACCAAAAACTAGATTCTTGCTCATATCTGGAGTGTGCATCACATCTTTAAGAATCAGAGTCTTCCCATATGTAAATTTCAACTCCACATCACTAGTTCCAGTAACAATAGTGGTGTGGGAGTCACCCAACAACACCTTCT
>NW_017725852.1:0-29324 GCF_001865875.1 Lupinus angustifolius
AGTGTTATTGTTCGAGACAATCAACACCTCATCTTTCTGATCTTGCTTACGAGCCTCTTCTTCAATATGAAGATGGGTGATCAGAGATTCCAAAGAGATTTCTTTGGTCTTATGCCTCAGAAGGTTTTTGAAGTCTTTCCAGCTAGGAGGCAGCTTGTCAATTATGACAGCAACTTGAAATTGCTCATTTAAGGGCATACCACCAGAAATGATCTCATGAACAATTTTCTGAATCTCGTGGGATTGAGACTCTACTGACTTATCATCAGTCATTTGATACTTGAGGTAGCGGCTAACAGCATATTTCTTAGTCCCAGCTTCCTCAATATCATATTTTTTCTCAAGTGCATACCAAATTAATTTGGCAGACTTGTATGGGCTGTAGTAATCATACAGATCATCAGACAACCCATTTAGAATGAAATTCTTACATAAGTAATCACTTTCATTCCAGAGAGCTATTTCAATAGCCAGATTATCCCTTTCCTCTTTTTCCACCTCATCCGACACCACTAGGATGTCGGTTATCAGAACGTGGACAACCTTTCTCATAGTGAGAAAAAATTCCATCTTATGTTGCCAACATTTGAAATTTTTTCCGTCAAACCGAACTGGCTTGTTCAGGTCATAGTTGTTCGATCCAGTAATATTATCTACGAATGCCATTGCAGACGAAACGTCTTAAAATTGTTGTACCGTAGCTTACAGCAATTCTAAATGGCACGAAATAATACTTAGTGGCTGAGTCACAACCAGGTCACTCTCTTTAAGACGTTTCGTGGCACTGCCCAAAATGTGCAAGCAAACTATCAACCACGCTGTCCGCAGGATAGAACAGCACAGATCTCTGTTATCGAATTCTTACTGCACTGTAAGAACCAATCTCGAATACACCCACCACAATATGGCTATCAGTGCCAATTCTCAAAATTACCCACAATATAGCTACCCGTGCCAATTCTCTTCCCACAATACTGACTACCAGTGTCAGTTCTTGAAATCCCACAAAATGGCTACCTGTGCCAATTCTTTACCAACAATACTGACTACCGGTGTCAGTTCTCGAAATCCCACTTTGGCTGTCTGTGCTAATTCTTAAGTGTCACGGAAAGAAAGGGGGAGAAGTTTGCCGGAAATGCGCCGGCGGAATATTAGGGGGGAGAAAGAAAAGGTGAGAGGAAATGCCTTCAACTTGGTGCAAGTTAAAATGAAAGTAGAAAACCTCTATTTGTAACATGAGGTTTTTTCCATGATCCTCATTTCTCCAATGTGGGACTTGGGAGCTTATTTTTTAATTTTTCAAAATTCTTCTATGTGGGACTTGAGAGTTGTTTTTTCAAAACTCTTCTATGTGGGACTTGGGTATTTTTTATATTTCACACCCAAAAGTTCCCACTAATGGTTTTCAACAAACCATGTTCCAACATATGCCCATGCAGCGAGATCGTCTGACCGTAAGAGGCTTTTCTTGAGAGCCATCCAAGGTGATTCAGCGATGGTTTGTATTGGTGCTGAGGTTTATTCTCTGTGGTTTAAATGTTAAGATCGGGTCCCACTAGAAGCATTCCCGATGGGAGATGTCTTAGGATGGGCAGATCATTATAAAAGATGGATTAAAAGATTTAATTTTCTAACTTTGGTTAGTGTGCATATTCATTGTGAATAATGAAGTAGTGGAGAGGAAATTTACGGGAGACGAACGAGCCCCTAGATGTTGAGAGGAACAGCAATGGCGGTGATTCGTCAGCAAAGTCTTGAGGGAGAGTCTAGGTGAGACTAGTCACGTGTATTCCTGGATGAGGTATTCTGTTGGATCGGACAGTGCTCACGGTGCAAACTAGACGATCTCTGATAACCCCTCTTTTGCAATTAGGATCAATGAGAGGGATGCCCAGAAAGTGTTTGATATGACACTGTCCTGAAATGGACAGTTCCATTGGAACAAATCGATCATATATATAAATCTTTGCGAGGAATAAGTTTTGGTGCAATCAAATCGACTTGTTATGGGACCTGTACTCTCGGTTATTTCCGAATAATTATTGGGAGGATAATGATGTAAGGATGGTGGACATATGAATAGCATGCATATATGGTATTTATCGATATTGATTCTAAAATCATAAGTTTTATACTTCATTCATCATTAATACATGTGTGTATGATCATATGATATATCTGTACTTCTTCTTTGTCTTGGGGTGATATTCTGTATAATTTCACGACGTCAATGATAAGTTTTTTATTAGATAGTTTACTCTCTCTCTTTCTTTCTAGTGCACTCGTATACATCCATGTTTAGATGGACAAATCAGCGATGATCAGGGGCTACTGCTTTACCATGTCCCAGGAGGGGGCATAGAGCGTTGAAGGAAACAGATACACATACACTAGTCCCTACGACCTAGAATTGGATCTCGTATGTGATGGCTCTATATTGCATCTTCCGACACATTACGCAGATCGAGAAACATCGTTTACCCTACTAGAGCGAAGGTCCGTACCTGCCAGTCCATCAGCACCAACTGAGGCACGAGGCAGATCGGAGGTTGTCAGGACCTGACCCCAACCGGGATTCTCATCTATTGACTCAACGCCAAGAGGGACGGAAGGAGCATGCATGGCTACTTCATCAGGGCCTAGGGGGTACACCCCAGACTCTTTGATGAATTGGGCAGTAGTTGAGGTGTTGGAGGACAAGGACGATGACTCTGTAGAGTTAATTTGCATAGAGGATTCAGTGGAGTTTATAGAGATCTCTTCAGACTCGAAGATCGAGGAAGACCTGAGTGAGGTTTCTAGTGCACCATCGGTCTAGGAGTTCCTTTCTTTCTTTTGTTAGGGAACCTGTGTAGGGTACTTTTGTAATGCCAACGCCCCCGACATTATTTTATTTGTATTTTTAGTCTTTGTTAGGGGCGAAGAATAGACTTCGCCTTGTATTTTTTAAATCATGATGTACTTATTACAAATTCAAGAATTGATTGATGAGAAGTATTTAGAAAAGAATTGTGTTTTATTCAATTACATTTTAAGTATTAAGAAATTATTTCTGCAAAGGTTTGAAAATATGACGTCTTGAAAGAGATAGATAAAATTATTACCCATTTTCCAAGAGATTAAATATAGTAACTATGAAATGATTTTCAGGGCGTTACAAGTGTAATCTTTTAAACAAAAAATGATGATAAATATAATTAAGTTAAACGTCAAGGGGTGTTGGTATAATTAACTCTTAATTAATTAGTTTTACATTACCTAGGATAAATTGATCATTTTGTAAATTTGCATATGGAGTTTGATTTAATCAAATTGTAAAGAACCAAAAATAATGAAAAGATGTTGACTATTATACTATTTGGACTTGCATTCACAATATATCGTATTTTATGGAAATCGTGAGTGGTATTAAACAAAGTTGTATCATTTCTTTTGTTTAATCATTGTCATTAAGAGATATATTTGTTTGTAAAATAAATGACACTTTATAAGTACATAGAAAGTATAGTTCAAAGTCAAACTCAATATACATTATTTTATCCCTGATACTTAAGTTAGTCGTTGCAAATAAAAAAATAATGCATAAATCATCATTTTATTATAATTATTATATGACTGATTGAAGACAACATAAGGTAGAGAATTCAAAATCAAATATAAAATTCATATTTTATATAAAAAAACTTATTGGTGATGATGCTTGAATAAATAAAAGAGAAAAATCATTTCATAATCAAATTCTTGTTTATAAAACGACACTAATTTCTTCTTGATATATATATATATATATATATATATATAAAATGATGAATGATTTATTCAATTTCATTAAAAGTCATGAAATGTCTGTGAAATTTATTATAAAAAGAAAAATATTGATTTGGTGGAGATGAAGTTAGATCCCATTTTAATTCGGATGAAAAGGAGATGTGATTGTGTTTATTATTAGTGATCCTAAATTTTTAGAGTTAGATTTCATGCATTATACAGAAAGGATTGGATATATGGGTAAGGATCAACCAAATCTAGTAGCTTAACTGCTTTGTAAAAAGCAAAGGCAAAAAGATTCTAAGTGGGAATCAAATTATTATATAGAAGAAGAACCCAAAAAAGTTAGTGCATTACAAGTTGAAATATAACAATTACAATAATGAACTAAAAAAGTTGCCAAGTTGCAAGAGTCATTCGTCCAAGTTACATAATAAGCCAAAGGAAAAGCAACATATCATATAAACCAAATAGACAGGTTTCACTTTCCCAAAGTAGAGAGAGGCAATATACATAATTTCCCAGAGTTTAAAAATTGTGACAAGCAGTTGAGTAAATAAGTTATTTTTCCTAAACGATAATAATTTTTTTTACATACCATAGAAGGATAGTAATCAGTATTTTAAATATTTTAAAATATGATTCCAATTGTGTTTATTGTAATTGTGAAAGTTAGAAAAGATACAACAACAATTGCAATCACGATTCTCTTGAGGAAACTTCTTCCAACGTTCCAAATGGTTATTTATAGTAGGAGTGAACATGAGATGAGATGGGTGAGATTTGTCTCTTACTCAATCGTAAATGTTGGTAAAATTATTTTTTGAACCTAAATTCAACCATAAATCTAAAGTTAATCTGACCTTAAATATTGACAAAGTCAACCTTTGAACCCGAATCATATCTTAGACTTGATTAAATATAATACATACATCTTTTAGATAAATTCTTTTCAATATTTTACTTATTATTATTATGGATATGTCATTAAACGAACATGTATATATTGTTTGTTATGTATATATATTATGAAAAAAATTAGAGAATGGATAATACTTTTGACCAATGTGATGTCATTACTCTGTATACATTAAATAGAGTCACAAAGAAACATGATGAGTATGTGATGGCTCAGGTTGAGTTATGTTTATCTGTTACTTAAACTTAAATATTGTCCTGTCTAATATTTTTGAACTCGAACCATCCTAAATCTGATGAGACATAACCTTATTTAGACCTGATCATGATTGAGCCAAACTAGATAAAACCAGGTCAACAAATATGGTTGAGTCAAGTTCATCTCTAGTTTATAATATAAAAACAATTGGACCAAATCGGATAATTGGATATAGTTGGTTCCTCCTCACTCCAAATTTATAATAATAAAAAACACAAACATATCGTTTCATGAATCATTCAATCAAAATATATTATGATTGTCTTACTTTACGTATATATTACCATAAAGTCGCAATTAAAATATAAGAAGAAAGTAAATGAGAAGGATGGATAATATGCATTTTAGAGAAGTCCTAAAAGCTAAAAATGAAAATACTTTTTAAAGCAAACGGACTCTGACTTTCTTTTTTCTTTTCATCTGACCTCTTTAGTTCGAATAAAAAAATATTGAAAGCAAAATTATTTGTAGAATAAACGATATATGTTAAAATTAAATTAAGATAAATATATAAGAAGTTTAGAAACTTTTTATAGAGCATGTATCATCCAATGTGAGTATTTGTCACGTTATCCCCACGTGTGATTGCCTAAATCGTTTCACAAGTCATAACCAATTAACCACTCATGAGTCATGACTCATCCACGTTCCCTTTGGTCGCATAAGAAGGGAATTATAATTTTGAAGTTTGCATTATTCATACCTCCTAATAGTACCTTAGGATAGGCACTACATTAGGTCAACTATCAAGGGCAAAACCATAATTTCACAATGTGTTTATTGATAAGGTTTGATGCCGGAAAATTAACGGATTAGAGTTAAGTTCATAAGATTAGAATCCGGAAAATTAATTAGGTAGATTATTTTTGGTACTGGTCAACTGTACTCAACCTTTAGAGAAAAACTAATCTCTTTTGGGGTCCATGACTTCATGGACCAAAAAATGCCGTTCTCAGAAATTGAACTAACCAATTAAAACAAATAAAACGTTCGTCTAGAAGTATAAGGTGACTAGACCCCAAATAAAAAATAGACTAATGATTCGATTCCTAAGAGTAACACTTATTAGGAAAAAAAAACCATATACCCAAAAATAATTAATTCCCTATCGAAAGGGGATAAGATACTCTTAGTAGTACAAAAATTTAATCAATTAAAGTATATTAATTTATCAGACAATATTCATGATATACTAAAATAACATGGTCAACCAAAATAAAATATATATTAAATAAGCTAATTGAGTAACTTATTCAACCAAAATATAATTTATCTACACGGCAAAACATAATTATCATCATACACTTATTTCTAATTTCCTATTTTACCCTTCATATATAATTACCATTAACACAATAACCACTTATCTCACTTCAAATTGGCATTATAATAAATAAAATTTTTTGTATAAAATATATCAATATAAAAAATCTTAGTAAAAATAATCAATACAATAAAATCAAAATAGAGGTTGACAGTGATAAAGTGTGTGTGAGTAACGTATTATTAAATAAACTAATTGAGTAACGTGTTTATTGTATACGGCTAGGCATGGTAAAACGGACCACCCGACCTATTTAGTCAATACCCTCAAATGCCTGCAATAATTTAAGTAGTGGGTATGAGCATGCTCACATTGGCTTAACAGACAAAATCAATGCATTGTCTGTTTAAAAATTCATATAATAAATAAAATAAACAAAAGCTTATGTATTTTATATGAAGTTGATCAAATCACATTATATTACAATTTTTTAGGGATTAAAAATCACATTATATCATAATTTATTTGAATTTTTCTTAATTTTTCCTTTGGATGTGGGCCGCCCCGGACGGCTAGCATTGCCCAATGAAAATGCTCGCAAGCTTGGTGAGTAAAACGGACAGGAAGAAATGAAAAAATGGACAAAATTTGCATATCTTGCTTGCAAAAAAATACGGGCTATGTGGGCTCGCCCGCAACAATGTCCATTTTACCATATCTATATAGGACTTAATAAAATAATATATTTTCTTCGGTAAGGAGACTTGCTACCATTTTATTACAGTAAATTTAGATTGTAATTTATAGTTTTAATTAATCTCTTATTGGGTAGTTGATTATAATTAAGCAGCTTTTTTCAATTTTTCTTTGCTGTGTTTACTCTCTTTTCTCCTTTATCGGTTGGATTTAATAAATGAAATCAGAGACAGTGTCACAGACACGTGAAAATGAAGAGAGAGAAACAACCAAACATTGTTCCTACAATTACGATTTGAGGAAAAAGATGGTGAGCTTCTTCTAATCTTCATCTTCATATTTAATGTTCCTTTGACTAAAGTTCTATTCTTTTGCAGCTTAAGTTCCTTATTCTATGTATTCTTAGTTTGTTTGTTGGGCTTTTGTTTATGTTTTTTAATTTGCTTCCCTTTGTTGCTTTCAAGATTGATTAGAGTTTTGGAAAGTTGGATACCCAGAATTTGTTTTTGTTCCAATCAGCTGTTTCTGAAGTTTGTTCTTATGGATTCTCTTTCCAGCTTCTGAAAGTTTTCAATTTTATGGTGGAACTTCACTTTGAGTTTTCTTTTGTGTAAGCCCTTTTAGAGAGCTTTTTTGTTGCTGTTGTTGTTGTTGTTGTTTTGATTTTGGTTTCTGTGATTTTGGTGTGTATCAGTTTTGGATACTTGATTTTGGGGTTAAGAAATCAAAAGATGAAAAGTTAAAACTTTTGGATTTTCAATAATATTTAATACACAATATATTTTTTCAATGCAAAGTTACAATCTCTAATTCCTTGACCAGTTCCCTAAGTTAGTATTTGCCTTTGTTTTTTCCTTTTTTCCTTCTTCCTTTTTATGCTTTCTGGTTCTAGGAGTTTTGGTTCTCTTTTTTAGGTTGCAGTTTCTTATTATCTAAGGTCTGTAATGGAGAGAAAATCTGATTTTTTGTGTGCTCTTCACAGATCTCTTGTGTTCAGAGAAAGGAGGGAGCTTAATTTATCATTTAAGTTGTGTATTTGAGGTGTGTTTTCTCATCACCTGCACCTTTAATATCTTCCTTTTTCTGCTTTTGTACTCAGAGACACATTAGTACATGTTCATGACAATTTCTGTATCTGTTTTAATACAAAATAGATGTATATATTATTATTATTATTATTACTTTTTCTCTCTCTCTTTATGATGGAAATGTTGTTTGGTACTTGATATAAACATAATTTTTCAGTAAGATTCTCATTTTCAGTTTGTTAGCTCTCATCATAAGTAATAGTTTAGAACTTGTTTGGATATGAAAAGAGCTTGTATCATACTTTTCTTTTTCTGTGGTGCTTATTTCAAAATGAAATGTTACTTTGCATTTGGATATATTGTTTAAGAAGTACTTTTGAGTAAGATAAGCACTTTAAAGTTATTTGGATTAAAAAAGGTAACTAGTGCTTCAAACTAGCCAAAATGTGTTTCTGACAAAAGTCTCAAATTGTGGGTTGCTTTAACCTTTAGGTTCATGTGAGGTTTTCTTTTATGAGAATCTCCTTTTCCCCTTTGTGCTTTTCCCTATCTGTATTATTTTTCTTTTCTTTCTTGATAGCTAAGTATTGAAGCTAGGATTTAAATTAGTTTGGTTTATATGCAGTTCTTCACACTCCTAAGATTTGTGAGTTGTGGCATCTTGTAACTATAGTGAAAGATTATCCTTTACGTGGTGTTGATCACATATCAAGTCCTGGGCCCTTGTTGTATCATAGCAAATGTCCTTCCGCAGCATTGTTCGTGATATAAGGGATGGATTTGGAAGCTTGTCGAGGCGGAGTTTTGAGGTAAGGCTTCCTGGCCATCACAAGGGAAAGTCACATAGTTCGGTCCACGAGTTGGAGGAACAACCACCAGTGGTACAAAACAGCCGATGGAATAGCCTTCCTCCCGAGCTTCTTCGCGATGTAATTAAAAGATTGGAAGCGAGTGAGAGTACATGGCCTGCTCGTAAGCACGTAGTTGCATGTGCTGCTGTGTGCAAGTCCTGGAGAGAAATGTGCAAAGAAATTGTTAGCAGTCTCGAGTTCAGCGGGAAGATCACTTTTCCTGTCTCCCTTAAGCAGGTGAGATTTCTATAATCTTCTATCCAGCTTTCAAGTTATATTTTAGAAGAACTGGTCGTGTATGAGAATATAAATTATTACATGAATACATACATGACCATATTTTGCATTTTGACTTTTTTGTATGTAAAAATAGTGGCATTCAAATGTCACCCGTTCTTATAATTTCATTTCCTTTTTGATGAAATTCAAAAATCTTTTTAGATGTGAATCAAACAAGTTTGCCACGTTTTTATTTTCAGATTTTATATCTTCCGATTACTCTTTAAAACTTTGGAATTTCTACTACATTTTGATTTAGTCATCACCAACTAGATAAGATCTACTATATTAGAAAGATGAAGGGTCGAGAATTGCGTATACTGAAAACATAACAAATTTATTTCTTCATCTTCTCATTATTTTCGACATGGTTAACTTTGTTTTACAGCCTGGTGCTAGGGATGGAACCATCCAGTGTTTCATCAAGAGAGACAAATCAAAAATGACTTACCACCTATTCCTCTGTCTCAGTCCTGGTAAGCTCAAGTTTAACCTTCAAACCTTTTTTGTGATTTGTTTGGAATTTTATGCTTTTCAATTTATTAGCTTACAGCTTTTAATGTATAATTATACTTTATGTATAAACCCATCCTGATTCATCATTCAATGTTGAAGTTTTTTTGTTCCCTTGATTTGTAATTATGCTGAGTTGCACATGGCCTCCATGTCCTTTCGGAAAAATGGAGAGTTCAATAGTATTATCTTAATTGAAATGGTGGAAACTCGGTCCTGTTCGAAGGTGTGTGAACCAAATCCTGTGTTTGGTCCAACATTCGCACATCCATTAAGCATTGGTGGCACCATTCTCAGTATAAGACCACTGGATAATTATGTTGATTATGTGTTTCTGAATGCAAATCTACTGAAGTATATGATTTTGTGCCACCACAAACTAAGTTGTTCTAATAATTTCCATCTCATAGCGATAATTGTTTATCCTATTTCAAAGAACACAAGTTCTTTTTTGTGCAGTTTAGCTGCCTAGCCATTTTTGTTTAAACCTTAAAATGACCGATTTCTTTGCATCCATTTTTGTCTATTGTGCCCATTGACTCAATAATTACAACTTCAGGTTACGGTGCTATGAGATTGGGAGTTGATGCAACTTCTTACTTCCTATTTACCAGTTTTTGCATCATCCTTTTCAACTGTGTCTGGCTACTGATTATATGCATACTGCTTTATTTGGACATGATATAGTTCTTTTATGCTTGAATCAGCTCTGTGCTGCTGAGATTAGGTGGAAATGTGGAATTTTGAGCAAATATTTCAGGCTGCATTTTCTATCCTTCTTTACAACTAACTTTCTGTTTTCTAATTTCAATGTATCGGTTTAATTGTTTGCTATGCTCGCAACTCAAATGTCATAAGAAATTCATATTTTGAACCGATAATTGCATCGCTGTTACTGTTCAATGTCTTGGCTGCCATTTTCTCTGAATTCATAGCTGTGCTTGCAGCGTTGCTTGTTGAAAATGGGAAGTTTCTTCTTTCTGCAAAACGGACCAGAAGAACGACCTACACAGAGTATATCATATCAATGGATGCAGATAATATATCAAGATCTAGTAGCACTTACATTGGAAAACTGAGGTATGTCTATTTTTGATGTGGGGTATTCTATCTTGGACAAAAACATTGTGCAACCAATATTGGCTTTTGACAAATTTCTCTTTTGATTGATGTGGAAAAGATCTTGACGGTTTTTCCTGGTATTCTAGAGAGGTAATTTTTGTGGAATGTAATGTGAACATTGGTCTTTGCTGATGATTTAGTTTAGGTGCATGACTTTATAGAGATAATTCAATTGCCCGATATTGAGTATCCCGAAATGTATTTACACCCATCCATGTTCCTACATTACATTGCTCTGGAACGACTACTTGGTATTTTGTTTGCTAAAACATCAGTATTGGAGCAAATTAAGTAGCAGCATCATCCCACTTCAGCAAGATTTTGCTGTGTCTAGTATATCTTATTATTACTTTATAAGAGTTATGAATTGTATATATGATTACTATTATTGGAAAATCCATTGTTACACTGGTAGCTTGAAAGGTAGAAATGTGTTTAATGGCTGTAACTTGCTTTTGAAGCATTCTTAGCAACACCAAATATGTATTAATGTAGTAATTGGACTACTTTTTCGGAATCATTTCCACCAATGATATGTCTAATATCTGCTCCTTCTGTAATTCTTGAATGATTTTAACTTTCACCCATGTGGTTGGTTATTAATTTTAGTCTGTCTGTCTTGATATAATGTGCCCTGAACTTTTTTTGTGTCCATGAATTATTGTGCTTGATATAACATCCTTGTCTATGTATTTATGGCATTATATACTCATACCATGTCGATTTCCTTTCATTTCAGGTCAAATTTTCTTGGAACCAAATTTATAATTTGCGATACACAGCCTCCCTATAACAACGCTCAGTTGTCTCCTCCAGGACGAAGCCGTAGGTTTAATTCAAAAAAAGTTTCTCCAAAGGTACCTAGTGGCAGCTATAATATTGGTCAGGTTGCCTATGAGTTGAATGTCCTTGGTACTAGGGGCCCCCGCAAGGTGCACTGCACAATGAATTCAATCCCGATATCAGCCCTTGAGCCTGGTGGCACTGTCCCAGGCCAGCCAGAGCTCCTTTCCTGCCCCCTTGAGGATTCTTTCCGGAGCATATCCTTCTCAAAATCGATTGCTGACAGCGCTAGGTTCTCTGACATATACGGGGCTGCCAATGTAGATGACGAGGGGAAGGACAACCAACCTCTAATTCTCAAGAACAAGTTACCAAGGTGGCACGAGCAGCTGCAATGCTGGTGCCTCAACTTCAAGGGAAGGGTGACTGTTGCGTCTGTCAAGAATTTCCAGCTGATCGCTGATACACAGCCTGTGGCTGGTGCTCCTACACCGTCTCAGCCGGCACAATCCGACTATGACAAGGTTATTCTTCAGTTTGGCAAGGTTGGCAAGGATATGTTCACTATGGACTATAGATATCCCCTATCTGCATTTCAGGCTTTTGCAATTTGCTTGACTAGCTTTGACACAAAACTGGCATGTGAATAGTGACACAGTGAAATGTTGGTAAGAAAATAGGATTCAATCTCCATTTAGGTATTCACAGGACTGTGAAGCTGCATGTTGTCATTGTACACCTCATAGTTTATACAGAACAAACTGTGCTCAATGTACCAATGTATTTTCTTCTATCTAGTTTCTTGTGCCATTTTTCTTTTTTCTTGACTTGTTTTGAAGTGTAGTCTTCCTTAGGATTTATGTTTCATCAGATGTAATAAGCTTCAAACTGTGTTTGGCCTAAATATCAAGAACCTTGATTGCTTTTAAGGGAAGCACATAATTTCATGTGACAAAAATGGCTCCAGTTACAATCCATCCAAGGTGCTTGCTTCAAAAAGGTGAAATATCTCCCTGCTTCATTGGATGGGAGAATACCAAGACATTGTTTGCTGGGTTTCATGAACATAGTACCATTGGCTAAAGTTTTTTATGTACTATCGAGGGTATTCCCTCACCCTATGAATAAGGAATTAATCCCTTTTAGGGAGTGTGACTGTCTCTCCTAACAAGTGTCGCTCTCATGAATCGAATATTTGACTTTTTGGTCTTTCTGGATTCTAGTGGGGTCTTAAACCACTAGACCAACGTTTTATTGGTCCCATTGGCTAAAGTCGATATTACCTACTTGATGAATATAATGTATCATTATTTCAATTATAAAATATGAGTTTAATTGTAAAGTTTTTTACGATGTAGCACTAGTACACTTATTTAGGAATTAATGATTAACACATAAAATGTTAAACTTTTACAGTATAGACTATTTTTGCATAATATATAGATTGAACACAACTAAATCTTTTTCAACTTGGAATAAGGTAAAACATAAGGATAATGCCATTGCCATGAAACTGTGGTATCTTACCCTCTTGCAAAAAGTTGATATTGATTGTTAAGATTTTACATTAAAGATACATGTAACTTTTCACAATTTTAAATACTCCTTACTTCAGTACTTTTGTAATTTTAGAGTCTATTTTTCATGTACTACCTATTCCTCTATCTCTTAAACAGTTTCTCGGTGTCAAAAGTGCTACTTGTGTCACCAATATCACCAACATCAATTGTATCACAAACTCCTTGTCCTATTATTATTTATCAGTGACACCCACCTCCTATGTAACACCCCATTTCTCCAACCAAAAACTCAAGTTCTTTATTGAAAAATGGCAAAGGTTTAAAGTAAGTCAAACACAATATATTATAAAATATGAGCAAATTTAAATTCTTTTGGTTTAAAATGTGGAAATATTTAAAGTTAATTTCATTCCAAAATAAGATGTTACGTATTTACGTTTGACTTCAAAACCTAAAATCATATTCAATATAAATTTTTCCTTTGAAGTATAAAGACTTTAAAAAATCATTATTAAAATCATAAACATAATTATCAATAAACTCCATATTTTCTATAATGAACCTCTCTTGCACATTTTCATAAAATGAACCTCTCTTGCACATTTTCATAAAATTAAGGGTTGAACAGAAACTAAATCTAAAACCAAGTTACCAATAATTAGGACAGAACTTGCGGTCTATATTTCCAACAGTAATTAGTCACAGTGCATCTGCAATAAACTTGTACATAAACATAGCATGAAACAAAAGAAAATACAAGGAGGGAATAAGATATCAACTACAATGGTTGCAACATGGAATTACATACATTATGACATTAAAGTGAGAGAGATATAATCAAGCAATATCATCTATATATAAATGATGTTGGAGGTTAGTGTCTTTTATATTAAGATATTAAAATCCCAATAATTTATCTTTCATAATACATTGTTTATGCAATTCACCAACCGATATTCATCAATATTCCAAAAAGTCGAGACCCTAATAGGAAATTAACTGGGAGTGCATATTATCCTAACAATATCATTTATAATCTTCTATGTTGTCTAATACCTCTATTTAAGGTGCTTACATGGTAAGCCCAATCTGTTTAGTAATCCTCTCAACCAACTACGAAATTTGCAAATGAATGTTAGAGATCATTTAGTTTTTATTTAGGACTATCCTGGTCATAAAAGTTGCAAACCTGGATCCTTAGTGAATTGTCTTATCTAAGCAATCTCTCAAGGCTTCTTGAAACAACATATTGATACTCATATTCAAATCCGCAATGATAATTATATTATCTTATCTTTTCATTTTCTCTAATTCCAACTATAAAATGCAATAATATATTCACACCAACTGAAGTTATCCCATGAAGTCCTTTAGTCAAGATTTTTCGATTTCTCTTTCCACACATATGAACTAAGTTAGTTGTCTCTGTCCCAAAACACTTTTATCATGCCAAGTCCAACAAGCAAGCTCAAGTTGCAAAATTAGTGGTCCAATATCAGAAGGTAAATCCCAAAACTCACTACAACTTCAAGTGCATGCATAGTCGTAGACTCTACCACTGAGACGTTGGTCTAGTAGTATAAGCTAGTCACTTCAAAAATAGTTCATAACCCATAGGATGACGAATATCATTGGTTATACAAAAAAAATAGTTGTGGGCTCTAAAAATCATATTTTTCAAAAATATCACATAAGCTAGTCACTTCAGACGCAATGCATTTTTACTTTGTTATGTCTTCGAGATGAATTCAAGACATTAACTTAGTGAGTCAATATTAATGGGAAGATCATCAAATCCTACTACACTTTCAAGTGCTCGATGTTGATACACGAAAACATAAAGTTAGAAAACAGAACAGATAGAAGAGAAGAAAATGATGAATAGTGTAGAAAAGAAAAAAGATTAATGAAGATTGGATGATTTTGAATATACTTCAATGAGTGTGTTATTTCATTGCCAAAGTGGGTACACATGGTTGTGTATTTAACAACAACAGAAAATACATGAGAAAACTGAATTACCAAACTTAGTTGCACACCTAACTACCCAATGCCAAAAATAGAAACAAAAGTAACTTTCAAAATCTAATTGAATTAACAACTTTCCAAAAATAGGAATTATCATTTAACATTCCCCCTTAATTCATATTCTATTACATTTGATGACACTTTTACTAAGTCTACCACACCAATCATTTCTTTAAGCATCCTAAACCTACTGCCTTTTAAAGCCTTGGTCATGAGATCTGTAAGTTTAACTTCAGTGCTACAATGCTTCATATTGATATTCTCTTTGTTAACTTGGTCTCTAAGAAAATGAAACTTGGTTTCAATGTGTTTGTTATGTCGATGTGAGATTGGGTTCTTAGCCAAATCAATATCTGATTTGTTATCTACTTGTAATTCCACATATTCACACGTGTCTAGGTTCAATTCTGTTATTAGGGACTTGATCCACAAAGCTTGGCATGCTACACTGCATGTTGAGATATACTATGCTTCACATGTAGAAAGAACCACCACAATTTGCTTTCTAAATGTCCAAGAAATAGGTGCACCACATAGCAGGAATACATAGCCAGAAGTTGATCTTCTCTCAACTTTATCACCACACCAGTCTGAGTCTGAATAGGCTGCAAGACTCATCTCCCATTTTGCCTTCTCATAAGCGAATAGAATCCCATCATTCATTGTCCCTCTTAGGTATCTTAGGATCCTTTTAGCAGTTGCCAAGTGAGATTACTTTGGATTGCTCATGAATCTGCTTACTAGGCGTACTCCATATATGATTTCTGGTATGCTATGACAGATGAATCTTAGGCAGCCTACCAATTGTTTGAATAGTGTATTGTCCACTGATTCTTCATTGCATTGGCTCATTTTGAATTTGTTCATGACCTCTTTTATGTACTTTCTTTGATGCATCACAACTCCAGGTTTCAGTGTATTCTATGCCAATGAAGTATGCTAATTTGCCTAAGTCCGTCATTTCAAATTCACGCTCGAGAGTGTTCTTCAACCCTTGCATGTCCTTTTCACTACTCCTTGTGATCAGTAGGTCATCCACATAGAGACAAATGATTAGCATACCAGGCCCTTGAGTCTCTTTTATGTATATGCCATGTTCCACTATGCATTTTTTAAAGCCTTTTTGTTGTAGGAATGAGTCTATTCTTTTATTCTAGGCTCTAGGGGCCTATTTTAATCCATACAAGGCTTTCCTCAATCTGAACACCTTGTCTTCATGTCCTGCAACTGAGAAACCATGAGGTTTATGTATATAGACCTCTTCATCCAAGGTTCCATTGAGGAATGCATAATTGACATCTAGTTGCCAGATTTTCCAACCCTTCCAGCTAGCTATGCTTACCAAGATTCTAATAGTTTCAAATCTAGCCACAGGTGCAAACACTTATGAATAACCCTCACCTTCCTTCTGCATAAATCCCCTTGCAACTAGTTTGGCCTTGTGCTTGGCTATGATGTCATCAAGTTTCAACTTGGTCTTATAGATCCACTTTACTTCTATTGGATGTTTTCCAAGTGGTAAGATGGTTAATTCCCATGTGTTATTTCTTTCAATTGCATTCAACTCCTCATTCATGGCATCTATCCACACTTTATCTTTGATGGCATCCTCAAACCTTACTGGTTCTGTAGAGTCCATCAGAGCAAAGTGTACCAGTTCTCCATCACTATTGATTGCACTGTCAGGGAATACCTGATAGTCTCTGAGTCTGGATGGCAACCCCCTAACCCTTTCAGTCCTGCCAAGGTGAGTCATTTGTTCAAGCACATGTTTCTCTTTTGATGTAGTGTCTTCTTGATCCTCAACAGATTCTATGGGTATATAGACCTTAGTGAACTCTTGTTCTCTCTGATCCAAGTTGTCCATCCAAGTGTTAGCTCATCAAATTGCACATCTCTACTATAGACTACTCTCTTGGTTGTAGGATTGTATAGTCTATAGGATCCAGTAGGGTGATAGCTAAGGAAGATCATGACTTCACTCTTGTCATCCAGTATCCTTCTCTTTTGTTATGGAACATGAGTATAGCATTGTGTTCCAAAAACTCTAAGATGATGTACTAAGGATTTTCTGTCTGACCATACATCTTCAGGGACTAGTGATGTTGCATTCTGAGTTGGGTATAGATTCAAAAAATAGGTGGTAGTATCTACTACCTCAGCCCAAAATCCCAGCGGAAGTTTAGTGCCATTCACCATACTTTTCACCATATTCAGGATAGTAATGTTTCTCCTTTCACCCACACCATTGTGCCGAGGTATGTATGGTGTTGTGATCTCATGTGCAATTCCTTATTTCTTGCAGTATTCTTCAAGGTCTTTGGAGGTGAATTCCCCTCCTCCATCAGTTCTCAACACCTTGATAGATCTTCCATATTGTTTATCCACCAAGGTTTTAAATGTTTTGAATATGCTAAACACTTCATTTTTCAGCTTTAGAGGATAGGTCCAAATCTTCTTGTTGTACTCATCAACAAATGAAACAAAATACTTGCTTCCCCCAAGAGATGAAATCTCAAAGGGTCTACAAACATCAGAGTATATGACATTTAATAATTCTTTGGCTCTGTTTGGAATGTGTGATGAAAACTTAGATCTTGGTTGCTTGCTTATAAGGCATTTCTCACACAAAGTATGAGGATGCATAATGTAAGGAATACCTTTAACTAGGTTCCTATTATGCAGCATACTTAGATCTCTAAAGTTAAGATGCCCACACCTCATGTGCCAAAGCCAAGAGTCATTGATTTGTGATTAAATTGATAGGCATTGTGACTTTAGTGTACCAATTGTGACTTAAAATGTCATGTTTGCAGACAACGGATCCTTGAGAATCTTCTTATTCTCTGTATCATACACCTAAAGGTTTCCTTGATGCAGGTTCATACTGAACCCTTTTTCCAACAACTGACCAATGCTGATAAGATTGTTTCTCATAGTTGGTACATACAAAACATCTTTAATTATTGCCTTGTTCCCATCCTTTTTTCTGATGATAATGTCACTTGTGCCCTCAACTTGACTGGTCCTATTGTCTACAAACCTTATCAAGCTCTTCTTTTCTCATCAAAGTGTACCAACCAGTCTCTGTGACCTGTCATATGGTTGGAATACCCTGAATCCAAATACTTTGTCTCAACATCACTAAAATCTGCATCCCCATTCATCATCATCAAGATGATGCTCACATCATCCTCATGATTTGATTCTTTGGCCATATTCACTTCATTCTCTGGTTTTTCATTGTTTGAGGTCTGATAAGAGAATTGACACTCATTTAAGAAGTTTCCAATCCTGCCACAGTTGAAACACTTAGACTTTCTCTTGTCTATTTTCTTCTTTTAATTGTGAAACCCCTTGTATCCTCCTCTCTTATGAGATTCAGGTACAAGTGATCTCTCATTTCTTTCAGTCTTCCCTCTACCTTATCTGCCATAGCCTATTTCTCTGGGCTCTCCTCCTCTACCATAAGAACCCCTTCTTTTGAAGTACTTGATTGGTTGCTTTCCCTCCCGATCTTTTAAGTAGCCTATGTTCAAGAGCTTCACGTGAACCTTGAAGTTCTTCAATTCTCAGAGTTTCCATGTTTTTAGATTCTTCAATAGCAACAATAATGTGATTGAATTTAGGGGTCAGGGTCCTTAGTACTGTTTATGCTATAGTGAGGTCATTGATCTTATTGTAATCCTATTGAAGAATTCAACAATCCTTTCATTGTCCTCCATCTGCATCAATTCAAATTGCCTTCTTAATGTTTGAAGACGCACCGTCTTCAATTGGTCATTTCCTTCATTTCCCTTTCTCAAGATCCTCCAAGCTTCAGTAGAGGTTTCTGCTCCAACAATTTTTTAAAGTGGACATTGTCCACACACTGGTGAATCAAATAGAGAGCTTTGCAATCATTGTTCAAGTTTTTGTGTGCTTCATTCTTTGTTCCTCAGTGGGGTTTTCAGCTAGTGGTGAGACTCCATTCACCACAATGTCAAGCACTTCTTGATAGTCGAGTATCACCTTCATTTGTGTATACCATCTTGGCCAATTCTTTCCATCGAGGATTGGTAGGCTTGCTGTAAAGTTGCTTTGCCCTATTCTATAGTGATTTTTCTCCCAAAATCGTACTTGCTCTTAATACTAGATGTTGAAGCACGAAAACAGAAAGTTAGAAAACAGAACAGATAGAAGAGAAGAAAATGATGAACAATGTAGAGAAGAAAAAAGAGTAATGAAGATAAGATGGTTTCGAATATACTTATGTGAGTGTGTTGTTGCATTGCCAAAGTGGGTACACAAAGTTGTGTATTTAACACCAACAGAAAATACATGAGAAAATTGAATTACCAAACTTTGTTGTACACCTAACTACCCACAAAAAATAGAAACAAAACTAACTTTCAAAACCTAACTAGATTAACAACTTTCCAGAAATATGAATTATCATTTTAACACTCTAATAGTCCTATGCTTTCAACAAACTCCATTTTTCCAAAAATATCACATAAGTTAGTCGTCTCAGCTTCAATGCATTTTCTATGTCATGTCCTCAAGACACTAACTTAGTGATTCAATATTAATATACAATTTCAAGTGTGTGAATAGCTTTAGGCTCTTAATAATTTCAAGGGAACATACGAATGTCTCTATTATATCAAGCAAAATCTTTTAGAAGTTTTCATATTCAATTACACTAAAATCTAAACTCTCATTTTCTCTCAAAATAATATATCTCACTTCACTCTTGTTTGTACTCCTCACACTCTAGCCACAACTTTCCTAATTCTATAAATTAATTATTTCTTATTCTGATACTTAAATATTTATTTTGAATCCTCATATAAGATTGTTTATACCCTCCGCAATTAACTTATGATTTTCTCAAGTTCATTCAAACCTCAATTTAAAATCTATATATATTTCATATTAACACACCAATCAGCAAAATAACGGTTTTAAATTGCTACAAACATTTCTAAACCAATTATAACAATAATAGACTATGTTGCCTCAAATAATAGCATGCTAAGCCTCACACATGGATTTAAAAATTAACAAAATAAACAATTGTAAACATAACATTTAAATATATAAAACAATTATTAGTTTATCACAAATAATCTCATATATTCAAATATAATTATTTAATAATCTTGCATGATGACATACTATAAAAAGTGAGTTCCTTATGATAAACATGAGTAAATTCATAAATACATAATTTAAGCATATTAAATATATAAAACTTACTATTTTCGTAAAAGTGATTAAAGAAATGTAAATGGAAAACATTTTCTATGCGAGTATCCTAATTTACTATACTCTCCAACATTACAGGTCATCATAGAACTTTAATAAAACAATCTAAGACTACATAAGTCTTTTCCTTAGTATTGGCCTCTTTATCTCGTGTAAAAGACTACATTACAGGTCTGTTCATTGATGGAGAGACAAGTATTACATAATAATACACAAAAGACTACATATAATAATATTTTTATCCATTTATTTATCATACAATCATATTTTTGACATTAAAACTATATATAAAAATAATCACTTGTCTCTCTATTAATAGAGAGATCATTGTTCCGTCATTGTTTTAAAATTCTGAGAACCTTCCTGACCATCAACGTTAATGTCAGTTGACCAAAATGTTACCAATCAATAACTAAACATCAAAATAAGATAATATTATCAAGTTATGACAAGCATTATAATAACTGTAATTAATTTTATCAAAAATTAAAAGAAGATAATGTTATCTTAAAGTATTTATCAAAGATAATAATTTATTGAAATTAACTTTAGAAAAACTAATCATGTAACTTAAAAAAATAGGAAAAACATGTAATACATCCTTCGGTTATTGAAGTATTTAGGATGAGAAGATTGGTATAGGAACGCAGAGGGTTTGTCTTGAAACACGTTCCAATTCTGCCGTCCTTTTACTAACAAGGATTAATTGTCGCAGAGTTTGTCCCATTTGTTCCCAATAATTAAAAATCTATATATAAATGAATAGAAATTTTTAAAAAATAAAATGTTACATTTTTTTTATTATGTTTCTTACTAAAAGTTGATTGGATTGAGACAGAGTTTAGGAACAGAGTGTGGGACAAATGATTTGCCTTCTCGTTTAACTATGAAGGAATGAGAATTCACTTACTCTTAGAATCAATTTTTTAAACTTATTTCTCATCATAGTAATTAATTCTAGGAATATCTAATGATTTAGATCTACTCACTCATTTAAATAATTGAATTTTCCTAAAATTAATAGCTAGAATGAAGAGTAAGTTTAAATGGATCTCTCATCAACTATGAAAGGTATTTAGTGTATGCCAGCTGCTTTAACTTCTAGGATTTTTATTACTGTCCTTTCCATTGAAATGAAGAAATTTACCGTTGCACTAAATTTCTTAGCTTTGAAATTAGATAAAAAATATGTTATGCACTTTTCTAATATATATTGTGTATAATCCATTGATATACTAATAAGGTGTTGACTATATTTTCCATTGCTAAATGTTGCTTACTAATATCTATTAATTTCAAGCACCACCAAAATTAGTTGTGTATAGCCATCACCACCCACATGAAGTTGGTTTTGGAGCAGATATAATCAATTGCATCCACCAACATGATACTTATAATAAATATTAGAGAAGGAAAAAACAATGCATGCTCATGCTCCCACACAAGTGCATGTAGCGCAAGTGAAGCACTACCACTCACCACATGCTAATAAACCCACATCTTATCACCATAAGATATTCAAGATTATATCTACCACAAATATTTATTACCTTGGAATGTAGTGGGTGAAATTTCCACATCAATGTTCCACAAATACTATACTTGTGATGAAGGTTTCTTACAAAGTTACTGTTTGTTGAGTTATTCTAAAATTGAGATATATGAGAGTGGTTCTTTTTTGACTTCTAAACTTTCACGAGCTTAAAAAGAAAAACGAAGGGTGGATCTAAAGTTAGGGGACTTAAAATGAATATTTAGCACATGTAATCAGGTATCCTTCAATGTCAAGTCACATATGTGTAAACATTTGTATAATTGTTCTAAGCCGTAAAGTACGACTTGGGGTGTGTTTGTAGGAGCATAAATGATGATAAATTGAAAATGTTCTTCTCTGTAGAAGGGGTTGTTGATATATGGATTGCTTTCCTTGATTAGGATAATATTCCACCTTTGAGGGTGTTGGAGCATCTGTTGCTTGGTTGAACCAAGAGGTTGTAGATCTTAGACCACCTTGGGTAAGTTGTAAGTATATGAGTATGAAGGTTAGAAAGTAGCATAGAAAATACTTGATTGTTCCTTTATGGGTGACCTCACCTATTTATACTCGTTGAAGTGACTTGAACTCTAAGGAGATGTGTCATCATTTCATATGACATGGTCTTGTCTTTTCAGCAGCCTTAGGTTGACAATGTTGTGAAGTTGGACTACCTTTGGCATAAGGGCAATATGAATCTATCAACAATGAGGTGATGTGATATTACCTTTGGCGTGAAGGAAAGTTCTTCGATGTAGAAGACAATGACTTGTTTGTCTTATTGTTGTCATCTTTCCCCTCACCTGATGTTAAGTGCTAATTTAATCTATAAATAAAACACCATTTTATGGTACTTTACAACTTAATCAACTCAAATTATTGGAAAAATACTTATACATGACTAAAAGTTTGTTTTATTGGCTAAGTTTTACCCCTAAGTGGTTTTGTAGGTTTAAACTAGACAAAGAGCAAGAAAATGCATGTTCTTGAACTAGGCTCGGCCACACTCAGCACGGGATCCACGCGAAGCGAATTTGACAGCATCTGATAGTTGTGCTCAATGCCACATCCACGCTCAGCGCAAGAAAATCCACGCTCAGTGCAATAAAAGCCATGCTCAGTGCATATCTTACGATGGACGTCTAAATTTGAGGAATTCAACAGTTACCTACTTTCTAGAATACACTAAGCGCTGCCTCCACACACATCGCAATGGATGGTGCGCTAAGCACTGCAAGCCACACTCAACACAACTTGGTGTGTCCAAGAGTTGTGCCTAGCCAGCTGGATCCCACGCTCAGCACAACAATGGTGGGCTGAGTGTAGAAGTCAACATCAGAATACTAGTTAAAGGACTCTAGTCCACTTCATTTGTACACTTGTTTACTTCTTCGAATTGTATTTTCCTTGTAACTTTATTTTAGAGAGTTTAGCTCTCTTAGCCCATTGAAACTAAGTGTAAGCATTATATGTGATAATTATTACTCAATTGTACATGGTTTTACTACCCCCATGAGTATATTATCCTTATCACTCTTACATTGTATGTATATGTGTAGCTAAGAATCTTATAGTTGGAGTTGAATGTAGCACAAACTTGATGTAAATATCTTTGATTCAATAATATTCCAAGAAGTTCATTTCAATTTTGAGTTTTATCTTTATTTAATGTGTGTTTTAGTATTGATAAAACTTTTGCATGATTGTAGAATAATTGCTTAAGTATTTTTGCATATTTATAAACTTGCATTACTCAACAAATTAAATAAGACATATATTTTTCTTGCATAAGTGACTAATTGACTAAGACATTAGCAATTAGTCATATTGTGGTATTTATATTGACTGATTGTTCTATTTGGTATAAAATAACGAATCAATGTGGGAATCGAGAGTGAGTGTTAAGTTCAAGTCTGACTACATTTACCATTATATTTTAAGTACACTCAAAGTATTTGTATCACAGAACAAACAACTCAAAAATATTGATGAGCTAAGAAATAGGAAGTAGTTAAAGACTATAATTTTAAGCAATTCTCTATGGAGACGATAATTATTTTCTATACTTGTTTGCAAACAACCGAGTTGTAATCTTAGACCTATTTGTCGGTTAACACCTCGGTCGGTTGTCCGGATATGATCGACAATTATAAAGGTCAAATCTTATTCGCCCAAGCAAGATCAACACTCTTCTTTACGAGATCATGTATGCTCAGTCTATGGTCTTTGAGTGTTCTAGAAAATAGGAAGGAATAATTGCCCCATTCTATTAGTGTGAGTGTTGTCCATCATGTCAATAAGCTTGAAGCTATTTTTGTCGGCTGATCTAAATTCAGAAAGTCATTCATGATGACGTTGTCACACTCCAATTTTCAGTTGAACACCAGATTCACATTAAGTTACGGTCTCCAATATATTTTTCCGGTCAAAACATAGAAAACCTTTTTTTTGCCCATTGTTGGAACATGTTTGTCTCTAAATTTGAAATCTAAACTTGGGACTTAGTTACAGACGGAAAGGTATTAACATCTTTAATTTAAAACTAAAAGTTGTTTTTTTTTTTAATTTTTGTGTGACAAGATTGTATCTTGCTCTTCATATCCTCATGAGTGATAGGAAATCAAAATTAAATAGTTAGAGGTAGAAAAATATTTATTGATTGTGTTTTAATTATTTTAAGGAAAAAAGTGACGTAATGTGATCATTCAAAGAATGAGTTGAGGAGAATAAGTAAATATTCATAGTCTTTCCTCCATTTTTAATATAACTATAGTTTTTTTTAAATATTTTTATAGGTTTTATTGATAAAATATTTCTATTGGTTTTGTTTTTATTAGACTTATTTCATGTTGCAAGTAAAATGTGTATGTCACTTTCCAATATATTGAATGCAACTATTTCTCCTTTATTTTGTTTATTTCTATGATCTTGCTTTCAAGAATCCCAAGATGTGAACCTCCAAATATATTTACTGTTACAAAGTCTTAACAATGGCAAATCTAGGACCGAAGAAGATAGAGAGTACAAGTTATATTGAATTGTTCAAGATTTATTAGAATAGGACAAATGGACTAACATGAGTACACTTTTACATAACCATAGGTGTAAAAATATCAACTAGATAGTGTACACAAAAAATTTCTTCATGGTGTACATGTGTGCATCCTCGAATGCTAGTGGCTCTGCCACTGTGTTAGCTACCACGATGTGGATAAGCATTGATTGACATCATATTTTTGAATCTGATTAATAGGCTTTTAGGGATATGTATTGGATCCTGATAGAAGGCTATATATGTGTATCTGGTATACCTAAAAGGTGTGCTTGAGAGAATTGAATTGCTAATCCTGATACCTAATAACATATTATTAGTAGTTCAATATCATTTATTCTTCTTTTATTTGATTTCTCATTATCAATGGATGCTTCATCATGTAAATGGAACCTGATAGAGTAATACTAGACTAGTTAGGATGTATTATATGTTTACATCTATGTTCCACTTTGTGTCTTAAATCAATTAGAAAATTTCATTCAATTAAAAAGAAAAATTACAAAAATAAAGATTAATATTTTAATATTATTTTATGTAATTTGATTAACTAAATATATGTTAAGATAAGATTCTAGAACAAATAAATCCTGTCCGGTTATTTATTCACTCGTTGAGTGCTTCAACCCCCTGAAACTTTCAACAGCCGAGGTCAAGGAACTTGTTGCAGGGTGGACATTTGTTGTCCTATAAAAGTGTATTACTGAATGTGTCATTACTTGTGATTGGTTAGAAAAATAAATAATTATTAAAATTTGAATTTAAATATATTTTTTCAATCAATCACAAACAGTGGTATATGGAGTGACACACTTTGCGGGACAACAGTGTGAAGAAGATCTTTGCCCTGACCTTAGCACGGTTTTGATGAAGACACCAACATCACCAAAAAGAAGAAAAGGAAGAATACTTATGAAGACAATGAAGATTCAAGTTTTAAGATATTCAAGACTTTTAGTCTAAGTGTAAATAAGTACTTCTATCTTATACTCTTGATTATACAATAGTAGTAATGCTCAAACTATTTTTAAAAGAAAATTGAAACACTTTAAAATACTTAAAACAATTTTAAAAAATAGTGTGTAACAGGTTACTTCAACTGAGTAACAGGTTACGAGTGTGACAAAAGAGTTATCCAACTTAAAACTTATCAGTGTAATTCATTACTATCTTTGAGTAACAGATTATCAGCGTTATTAAAATTGAGTAACCGATTACTCAACTTGCTGTAATCGATTACTCTAATTCGAAACTAAATGATCAGTGGATAGAACATTTGGGTAATCGATTACTCAATGTTGTAATCGATTACTGAGAGTTGTTGCATCAGATTTTCAAATTCAAAGTGAATGAGTTTCAACCCAAAAGACATGGTTTCATTCCAATCAATTCCCACCATTTTAAAAAGACATTTTGGCTGATTGGAAAGCCTATATAAAGACATTAAAACTCATAATCACAAACTCTCATACAAATTTCAAAAGCTCTTACACATATTCTGAAATTATTTTCTACACTTTTGACAACAAGTTAAGTTGATTTTTCTGAAGTTGCTTAAAGTGAAAGTGTTTAAAGTTACAAACTTATAAAGAGCATTATTACTAAGTATACAAAAGAGTTGATTGGATTGCAAGTTACATCACTTTCATACTTGTAAAGGAAATTCCGTCATTGTTGAACATTCTTCATTATTATTGCAGAATACTTTCTTTTACTGGGTGTGATAAGAAAGGGGATAGAGTTATTTGGAAAGGTGTTTTCCAAGGTGATAAGTATTAGTGAGTGTGTAACGTACATAGAAGTCTCGGGGTGAAATATGAAATTACAACTCATAATATTTAGTGGAAAATCTCTTGTGCTGCAAGAGTATTGGACGTAGCCTTCGGTGGACAAGAAGGTGAACCACTATAAAATTCTGGTGTACTCTCTTCTCCCTTTATCTCATCAATTATTTACTTGTTATTTTCTGCAAATTATTTTCGCTGCTCTTAACTCTTGATATTAGAAAAAGTGGCCATAATTTTTAAGTCAACAAATTCACCCCTCTCTTAGTTGCAACCTCATTCTAACAATTGGCACCAGAGCTATTTTTTGAGTAAGTTATTCTCAAGTCTGATCCTATATTGAAGATGGCATCAAGATCATTCCTAGGAGAAGGTTCCAACATCAACCGCCCTCCAAGCTTTGTTGGATAGTGCTATGATTTTTGGAAAATCAGAATGAAAATCTTTATAGAATCTCAAGACTTAGATATATGAGACTCGATAGAAGAAGGTCCATTCATACCATACATGGTTGTTATTGGGGTTAAACAACTAAAACCAAAATGTTCATGAACCGTTGAAGATAAAAATAAAGTCCAATACGACCTTAAAGCTAAAAACATTATTGTGTCGGCTCTAGAAGAAAAAGAATTCCTTAGAGTGTCAAGTTGCAAAACATCGAAAGAAATTTGAGACACTTTAGAAAGAATATATGGAGCCAAAGAAATATAAAGGTCTACAACGAATGATGAAACATCAACATCAAAGCAAAAATCTACATGCTCTATATGCATAAAATCATATCATCTTGAATGTGCTTGTCCAGCCCTACAAAAGCATCATACTTTCAAAATAAAGAAGGACAAAAAGCGTATTAGAACAAATGTTATATCAGAAGATAAAGATGATGGTTCAAATGCAGAACTCAGAATTAAGGAGCAATCACATATTTCCTTGATGACTTTACACAATTCAACTGATGATTATGAAGTTAGTAACTCTGAAATAGATGATATTTTTTCATATGGTGAGTTACAAAATGATTTCAATGATTTACATCAAGAATATGTTAAGCTTTTCAAATTTTTCCTAAAACAGAAAAATGAAATTTTTATTTTGGAAAGCCATAACAAAGTTCCAAAGAAAGATATTGAAAAACTCACTTCTTCCTCATGTCAAAAATGTGTTGCTCTTGAAACTAAAGTTTCAACATTATGTCTTGAACTTAATAAACTCAACCAGAGCAGTCACAATTTAGATAAGATCATATAAGATCATAAAAGTTCAAAGACATTCAGCAGATCGTAAAGGTCTTGGCTATGCGAATAGTCGTGTGGCTAAAAATGAGAATATCTTAGGAAAAATAATCATGGGAAGCACTATAAAGTTTTATAAAGAAAGTGTTCATATTAAACCTATTTTTAGAATAAAATCTTGGACACATAAACATATATCTACTTGTTCTTACTGTGATAAAATTGGTCACACACCTATCACTTGTCATATTAGAAAATATTGTGTGTCATCTGGCCAATACAAATGGAAAGAAGACAGGAATTACAGTGGTGAGGAATGAGAGAGATGAGTTGATTCCTACGAGAGTGCAGAACAATTGGAGAGTCTGCATTGATTATAGGAGGCTCAACCAAGCAACAAGAAAGGATCGCTTTCCTTTGCCATTTATTGATCAAATGCTTGAGCTCTTAGTAGGTAAATCTCATTACTGATTTCTTGATGGTTTTTCTGGGTACTTCCATATCCATATTGCTCCTGAGGATCAGGAGAAGACCACATTCACCTGCCCCTTTGGCACTTTTGCCTATAGGAGGATGCCTTTTGGCCTATGTAACGCCCCTGGTACATTCCAACAGTGTATGGTGAGCATTTTCAGTGACTTTTTAGAGAATTGCATAGAGGTGTTTATGGATGATTTTACAGTTTATGGATATTCATTTGATGCATATTTGGATAATCTAGATAGAGTTCTCCATAAATTCATCGAAACTAACCTTGTTATGAATTACGAAAAATGTCATTTCATAGTAGAGCAAGTCATAGTTTCGGGGCATGTGATCTCAAATAGGGGAATCGGGGTAGACTCTGCCAAGATAGATGTTATTTCACAATTGTCTTACCCCTCTTGCGTGCGAGAGGTTCGTTCTTTTCTTGTTCATGCAGGTTTCTATCGCAGGTTCATTAAAGATTTTAGCAAGAAGGCTCTTCCACTATCCAACCTATTACAAAAGGAGGTGGTCTTTGATTTTGATGAGAGATGTATGGAGGCATTTGATTGCCTCAAGACAGCCTTGACCACCACTCCTATTATCCAGGCACCTGATTGGACAGTACCTTTTGAGCTGATGTGTGATGCTTCTAATTATGCATTTGGGGCTTTTCTTGCTCAAAAAGTGGACAAACTGCCTAGGGTAATTTATTATGCTTCCAGGATGTTAGATGCTGCACAAGCTAATTACACCACAACTGAAAAAAAGCTTTTAGCTATTGTATTTGCCCTGGATAAGTTTAGGTCTTATTTGCTTGGTTCTAAAATATTTGTTTTCACTGACCATGCAGCTTTGAAGTTCCTATTGAAGAAAGTTGATTCCAAACCAAGGTTGATTAGATGGATGCTCTTGCTCCAAGAGTTTGATTTGGAGATCCGTGACAGGAGTGGAGCACAAAATTTGGTGGCTGAC
>NW_017725853.1:0-5144 GCF_001865875.1 Lupinus angustifolius
TTTGAGGTATTGATTTCATGGGTCCATTTCCTATTTCTTTTGGCTTTTACTATATTCTATTTTCTGTTGATTATGTTTCTAATGGGTGGAAGCTAAGGCCACTAGGACTAATGATGCTCGGGTTGCTATGGATTTTGTTAGGTCTCACATTTTTTGCAGGTTTGGCAGACCCAGAGCCATTGTTAGTGACCAAGGCACTCACTTTTGCAATAGATCCATGCAAGCTATGCTCAAGAAATATGGGGTTGTTCATAGAGTTTCCACACCTTATCACCCCCAATGTAATGGGCAAGCTGAGATTTCAAACAGAGAGATAAATAGGATTTTTGAGAAGATGGTGCAGCCTAACAGAAAGGATTGGAGCAACAGACTTGAGGATGCTCTTTGGGTACATAGGACTGCTTACAAGGCACCCATATGGATGTCCCCTTTATCGGGTTATCTTTGGTAAAGCATGTCATCTTCCTGTAGAGATAGAGCATCATTCATTTTGGGCTGTGAAAACGTGTAACTTGGCTCTTGATCAAGCTGGTGAAGAAAGAAAGCTCCAATTGAGTGAACTCAATGAGATCCGCTTAGAAGCCTATGAGAACTCTAAGTTCTACAAAGAGAAGACCAAAAGATTCCATGATAACTTGATTTCTAGAAAGGAATTTTTGGTTGGTCAAAAAGTGTTGTTGTACAACTCTAGGCTTGGACTCATGAGTGGTAAGCTTCGTTCTAGGTGGATTGGTCCTTTTGTTGTTATTAATGTGTTTTCTTATGGTGCTGTAGAAATCAAAAGTGAATCCATAGATAAGAGCTTCAAGGTTAATGGACGTCGCCTCAAGCCTTTCCTCACAAATCTTTCCTTAGTGGATGAACTTGTGGAGGAAAACTCATTGGTTGAACCCACTTTCCTCCCTCCATGAATCAGGGAGTTTATCTTTCTCTTCTCTACTTTTTATTGCACTTGTCCAATTCCATTGATTGATATGTATGTCTGGATTTTCTGATTGTGCTACATTGAGACAATGTGTAGTTTATGTGTGAGGGGAGACTATTGTAGGTTGTAGGTTTTGTTGATGCATGCTTTTCTTTGACCTTTAGGTTTTGCTTAGGTTTGGGCATTTTCTCTCATACTTTCATTCACTTAAGTCTTGATATCATGTGGTGTGAATTCCTGCAATTATGTATGTCACGTTGCTTTTGAGAATTAAAAGGTTGAAACAATTGTGATAGACTTGTCCCTTGTGAGAATTTGAGCCTTAATTGTGGATGGATTTCTATATGTCATTTAATATTCTTTCATGTGTGATTGCACTCTTGATTGCTTGCACTCTTGATTGCTTGCACTCTAGAACTTGACTTGTTTCTTGTTGATACTTGATATTCACATGCACATATTGAAGTGATCTAGGCATTTATTTTGAATAAGCCACTTAGTCATATAAGCCTACCTTGAACGAATTTATCCTTTGATAGCCCCTTTGAGACTTTTACTTCTTTCATTGTTACTTAGCTCATTACAAGCTTATAAGTGAAAAACCATGATTGTCCTAACCTTAGGGAATTTTGGAGCTTTGGAATTGTTTTGGGAATATGTATTAAGTAAGAAATGGTGCATTGTTCTTCAAATCTTGCGGATTCTTGTTATGTGTTAATGATGGTTAATACAATTGTGTGCATAAGTGATCATAAAAAAAATAAAAAAACGAAAATAAAAAAGAAAAACAAAAAAAGAGAAGCAAAACTGAATAAAATGATGAGTAAGGCAAAGAAGATTGGAATTAGAGATTTGGTCTTATTTTGGGTTGAGTTTTGCTTAATTTTTACAATTCCACATTGCTCCTGTATTCCATTTGGTTTTACCTACATATCCCATATTTATCCTACCTTGCCCTTGGCCCCATTAAAACCGTGAAAATTCCTTTTGGTCTTTATGTGCATGTGCTTATGATGTTAATGTTAGAGGCTTGTCAAGCCTATGGTTGTGTTTGTTTTCATGAAGTGGTTTGAGTGTAAACACTTGCAACCTTAGACATATGAGTGTAAACACTTTAGAGAGCATATCTTATGAGGTTCTATCATTATTGTGACTCGCCTCTTGGTTTGATTGGTTTCATGGCACACTTGAATTCATTTAATGATGTTCATGGATATCTTGATTTGATTCTTTACTCTTGTGTGTTTGATTTTTCCCATTTCATTGCATTTCCTAGATTTTATTGTGAAGTATGTGATTTTCTTAAGTGTTTCATTTTCTAGCTTTTGTGATCTTCTTGCATGACTCACTTGGATGCATATCGGTTAGCATAACCTTCTTTCTTGATTTTGCCCAGGAGTGCAAAAGGTTAAGTGTGGGGGTATTTGATGAACAATATATTACACACTATTCATAACCCTAATTTAGCGTGATTGATGATTTTTGGTCCCTAATGGACTTTGTTCCACATGGTTCAGTGTTTTAGACTTTATTGGACTAATATTCATAAAATGAGTTAATTTGGGATTATTTAGCCTCATTAAATCTATTATCATTTTCAGATCATATTTGGCACCAATGGAATTTTGGGCATTATGGAAGTGGAGGATATGTGTTGAAGTGATGATTGTATTTTTATTTTGGCAGTTTTTATTTGTAAATTCGGTTTTAGTTTTGGGCCCATTGTTTATGGCCCATTTTCGGTTTTACTCTTTGTAAAAGAGAGAATCTGAATTCCACTCTCAATCTCTACATTCACTCATTATAGAATTCTGTTTTCTCCTCTTTTGCTCTGCTAGGGTTTTCATTCATCTTCTTCATTTTCGGTTTCTTTCTTATTTTCGGTTTCTTTCTTCCATTCAATGGAAGGCTAAACTTGTAGACTAAATTCCTTTGGTAATGTATCACAACTCTTGAGGCTTTTTTATTAATGCATTTTCGGTTTCTTTATTGTTAATTTCTTCTATGTTAGAAACTGGTTTATGAGTTTATCTTCGCTTAGTTGATTTACTCTCTCTAGTTGATGAATGTTTAGTTCGTGTGAATTTGTTAATCGTTTCATGCTTATACTGATTTCACCTAGTTAGAGGTTTATGTTCTGGAACTTTGAATTATTTATCGCTTAGTTAATTGATTCTCAACAAATTCGGAAGTTAATGGTTGGAATCTGAAAATAATCTGTTGAAATCGAGGATTGAGTTGTGAACAAACGAACAAAATGGATTTAGTTGTTTTATTACATTGCTTAACTACTGTTTCTGAATTTGATTTATGTTTATACTATCCAACAAGAGAAACCCCCTTGTGTGTGTGTGAGTATAAGGTGTTTGAAGCTTTGCTCGAATGATAATCCTAGGGAATGACCTAGGAGTCACTTCCTATTACTGCAGTTTTTAATTGTTATATTATTTGTATCGGGTACGGTCTCGATCACCTCACTCTAAGGGACAAAGGATATGTCACTTATGGTAATAATAACAAGGGAAAGATTCTTGGAGTTGGTAGAATCGGCAAGCCACCCCCAACAACTATAGGAGATGTACTATATGTTGAAGGACTCAAACATAACCTTTTAAGCATAAGTCAATTATGTGACAAAGGCTTCCATGTGGCATTCTACCCAGATAAGTGCATCATTGAAAGTAATAATTCTCAAAACTCTAAACTTGTTGATAAAAGGATAAATAATATATATAGGATTGACATGGATTCATCTTTACCAATAAGATGTTTAGTTGCAAATGATAATCATGATGCATGGCTTTGGCATAGGAGAATTGCTCATATACATATGGAGCATTTAAATAAACTTATTAAGAAAGATTTACTTGTTGGTTTACCCAAAATAAAGTTTGTTAAAGACAAACTATGTAGTGTTTGTCAAATGGGTAAACAAACAAAAACCGCTTTCAAACCTAAGTATATGGTTTCTTCCGATAGACCATTGCAGTTACTACATATGGACTTGTTTGGCCCCTCAAGGACAAAAAGTTATGGTGGTAACTACTATGCTCTTATTATAGTAGATGATTTTTCGAGATACACTCGGACACTCTTCTTAGTTCATAAGAATGAGGAATTCAAAGCCTTTAGCGTTTATGCTAAAAGAGTCCAAAATAAAAAATCACTAAAAATTGCTGCTATAAGAAGTGATCATGAGGGAGAATTTCAAAACTCTTCTTTTGAAGAATTCTGTGATGATCTTGGCATCAGTCACAATTTTTCTGCTCCTAGAACACCACAACAAAATGGTGTTGTAGAGAGAAAGAATTGGTCTTTAGAAGAACTGGCTCGTACAATGTTGAATCAAACTAACCTCCCAAAATATTTATGGGTTGATGCAGGAAGTATTGCTTGTTATGTTTCAAACCGAGTTCTTATAAGACCAATTCTTAAGAAAACCTCTTATGAACTCTTCAAAGGTAGAAAACCAAACATTTCTCATTTGCATGTATTTGGTTGTAAATGCTTTGTTTTGAAAAATGTTAAGGATACCTTAGGCAAATTTGATGCAAAAGCTGATGAAGGCATCTTCCTAGGCTACTCTCTTACGAGTAAATCTTATAGAGTCTTTAATAAAAGAACTCTAACCATGGAGGAATCCATTCATGTATTTTTTGATGAAACCAATCCTGAGATAAAGGATGGGTTAACTCTTGATGAGGAGGAATTGCCAAGTTCATCCTCAAACAAAATTTCTATTATTGAACCTACAACTAATACTGAGCATTTGAAAATGAATGATAACCTACCATCTCAAGAGGATCATATTCATACAGATTTACCAAAAAAAAGAGAACTCATCGAGATCATCCTATTGATAACATTATTACTGAATTAAATACGAGTATCACTACCCGACAAATGCTTGATAAAGCATGTCTAAACATGGTCTTCGTCTCTCAAATAGAGCCCTCCAATATTGATGAAGCAATGGAGGATGAACACTGGATTCTTTCTATGCAATAAGAATTAAACCAGTTTGAGAGAAATGAAGTTTGAGAGAAATGAAGTTTGGGAACTTGTTCCTAGACCGAAAAGCATGCATGTTATTGGAACTCGGTGGATATTTTGTAATAAATCTGACGAAAATGGTATCATTGTTAGAAATAAAGCTAGACTAGTAACCCAAGGATACAATCAGGAAGAAGGTATAGACTTTGATGAAACCTTCGCTCCA
>NW_017725854.1:0-17306 GCF_001865875.1 Lupinus angustifolius
ATTACAAACACCCTTCTTATGTGTACAAATTAAAGAAAGCTCTTTATGGCTTAAAGCAAGCTCGTCGTGCATAGTATGATCATCTAACTAAATTTCTACTTGAAAAAGGTTTCAACAAAGGAAAGGTCGACACTACACTCTTTATAAAAAGAATAAATCATCATACTTTACTTGTTCAAATTTATGTATATGATATTATTTATGGTTCCACTAATGAGGTTTTGTGTAGTGAATTTGGCAAAATGATGCAAAGAGAGTTTGAAATGTCCACGATAGGGAAGTTGAATTACTTCCTTGGACTTCAAATCAGACAACTTGATAATAGCATTTTCGTAAGTCAATCCAAGTATTATAGAGATTTTCTAAAAAGATTTGACATGGATGGCTACAAGCCAATAGCTACTCCTCTGGGATCCGATACTTACATTGATACGGACGAAGTAGGATAAAGCATTGAAATATCAAAGTATCGAGGTATGATTGGATCTCTTTTATATTTAACTGCTAGTAGACATGATATCATGTTTAGTATAGATGGAAAAACGGACATTGCCCGTGGGCGCGCCCGCATAGCCCGCATTTTTTTGCGGGCAGGGCATACAAATTTTGCCCATTTGCCCGTTTCACCCGGCCCATTTTGCCTGCCAAGTTTGTAGGCATTTCTGTTAGGCATGCGAGTGACCCATAAACATAATTTAAGGAAAAAGTAAGAAAATTTTGAATAAGTTATAATTAGGGTTGACAATGAACCGAACCAACTCAGTATTCGTTCGAAATTCGATTCATTATTTAGTTTGACAAACTTGTTTCATGAACCAAACGAGTCGAATTTGAGCTAGAAATTGAGCTCGTTAAATAAACGAGCCGAATTTGAGCTAGAAATTGAGCTCGTTAAATAAACGAGCCGAACTTGAGTTAGATAAAGTTCGACTCGTTAGGTTCATGAGATAACTCGATAATGGGCCTTGTAACAAATGGGCTAATTGTAACAAATGGGCTAATGGGCTTTATGTTTAAAAATGAAAATGTTCATATAAGTCTAAAACTAAAAGAAAATATGCAGTATGTATTCTTCATTGTATGCAAAAAGAAAACCCAATTGGCAACAATAAAGAAGAAGATGTAGAGACAAAGAAAGAAGATGAAGAGGCAATATGAGAAAGGAGAGCAAAATATCAACCTTTAATCTACTCATTTTTTATTAATAAAGAATAGAAAAACAATTACTCTCAACTCTCAAGCACATCTCACAAAGAAGCAACAGTGAAGGGCATAGTTCAGAAATAGACAAATCTAAGCACAAAGGTAATTGATGGACTACAACTAATATCCTTTATTCTATTTTTATTTATCTATATAATTTTGGTTATTTATTGGTTATTGATTTGTATATTTGTTTAGGCTTTCATTGTTTCATTCCATATACATTATTTTTTCTTCCTTTTTTGTTATTAATACATTTTTAATTCAATTAAGTAATGTAATAAATCATTCATATATTTTGTTAACAAGAGATAGTTTCAAGAGGCACTACTCGTATAATTTTATTTTTATGATTATTGTTTGAATAAATATTCTTCGTATTTAAAATATATATTATTAATGATAATTTGACATTAAGATTATTGTTTTTTAGGTGGAGCATGTTCCTACAGTAATTTCACTATTCTTATAATTTTCTATCTTCATGATAACTAGGTATGCTTTTTTTTAAATTACTAAGGGTTCTTATTATTATTGTTATTAGTTTTCCAGTAATGCTACTCTGATAAAGAAGGCCTATTGCTATTAATTTAGTTATGGATGTATTTTAGTTAATTGGGTTAATAAGTGTGGATGTATTTTAGTTAATTGGGTTAATAAGTGTATCAGGTGATGGAAATAGTCCATTATGCATGAACTTGTGAGGTTTTGTACCATGAAATCTATTGTATGGGTTCTCATTTTGCTGGAGCATGGTCATATGTTTGATTTGAGTTATTTGTAAAGATAGTGTCAACTTTAATGGAATATGGGATATAATCACATAGTATCATGTGACTATCACTATAAAACAGTATTGTAATAATTTTTCAGCTTTTGGTTGTCATTTTAATTTCTTTGAGATCTCTAATGTTTAGTGTATGTTTGTGTGCTCGCTATCAATCTAAACCAAAAGAATCACACTTAGTTGTCGTTAAGAGAATCTTGAAATATCTTAAGGGTACATCTAACGTTGGGCTGTGGTATCCAAAAGGAAGTATATATGACTTGGTTGGTTATTCGGATTCAGATTTTGCTGGGCGCAAATATGAGAGGAAAAGTACAAGTGGTACTTGTCATATTTTGGGAAATGCTTTGGTCTCTTGGTCTTACAAGAAATAAGCATGTGTTGCCCTAAGCACTGCTGAAGCTGAATATATTGCAGCAGGTAGTTGTTGTGTCCAAGTGTTGTGGCTTAAACAACAATTACAAGATTATGGCTTAGAATTCGGTGCACTCCTTTAAAATGTGACAATACAAGTGCTATAAACCTCACAAAGAATCATGTTATGCATTCTAGAACCAAACACATTGATATAAGGCATCATTTCCTTAGGGATCATGTCCAAAAGAAGGACGTGTCTGTAGAATTTGTTGATACTCACAACCAACTAGCAGATATATTCACTAAACCATTGGTAAAAGAACATTTTTATAAAATTAGACGAGAATTAGGCATTCTTGGTGAAGCATACTTATCTTAAATGTCTATATATGAATATATGTGTGCTTCATTATATATATTTCATGTCTACTTGAACTTAAATGTGTTTAATTATATTTAAAAATTTCAATTTTTAGGTTAAAAAATCATTTTAATAGCTTAAAATTGCCTAAAAATAAGTTTTTATGAGGTTAGTGATCGATTACACTGGAGAGTAACCGATTACATGGTTGAACAGTTTGTTTCAGTAACCGATTACTCAAAATAAGTAACTGATTACTCTATGTTGCTGTTTGAAAATTTTAAAAATTTTAATTTAAGTAACCGATTACTCAAAGTGAGTAACCGATTACTCTATGTCGTTATATATGTCTTTTTTCTGCATTTTTTAACTTTTTCAATCTCATCTTCATCATCAACTCGTGTTCTCTCTTGCTCAACCCTCTCAACCCCTCAAATCTTCGTTTTTGATCCGTTTTGGGTGATTTTTGTGTCTATTCATATCATATTTTCAATTCTAAACACTTCTACACCATCATTTTCGTGTTTAGTAGCTTAAATCAAAAACCCCCAAATTCTCCAAAACCTAAAAACTCAAAACCTCAATTCATGGCTTCCTCTTCTAGATCAAAGAAGCAACACATAAATGTAACTCAAATGAACCAAGGAACTTTATCCTTTGAGTCCAACCCTCTTGACCTAACGCGGCTTCTTGCAAATGATGAGCAATGCAAAATATTTAAGGAGCACTTACATAGTCGCATTATTTTCACTCCCAAATATGGTAGTCTCGAGAATTTTGAGTTTGAAGATTTTTTATTTCCTTATCTCTTGAGACAACAAAAACTTTTCGATTTCTGTTGTGAATCAAATTAAAGTTATCCTGAACTGATTATAGTATTTTACTGTAACACATGAACTTTAGGAAAAGCCGTCTTACTTCCTATGTAAAAGGAAAAGACATTACTTTGGATTTGACAACCATGAGTTCATTGTGTTGTAACATACCTTATCAAGGGAGCATGGCTGGTTTCGGCCTTGTATGAGAATGGGAAAATTATGATCGAAAAGATTTTTATTATTCTCTGTGTAGATTAACCAAAGAGGAAATAAAAACACTTAAGCAACGAGGCTATGGTGAAACTGTTAAAAATAGAGATATCCTATCTGCTGGACATCTCAAACTAGAAGACTGTTTGCTTCATTATTTTCTGAGCTATGTCATCTTACCATAATTTTCAAATCACTCTCAAATAAGTGATATAGAACTCCAATTGATGTATGCTATGAAATTTAATCTGAAAATCAATTGGACTCTGATGATAATGAGACAAATGTGGTCTGTAAGAGGAACCCAAAGCCCTTTGCCATATGCAATCTTCATAACAAAAATCCTTGAGAATTTCAGTGTTTCTACTGTTGGAGAAACTAAGGTCTCGCTTAACCCCCATGAAAGCCATATTGATTAGTGATGTAATCCACAAAATGGGCTTCACATTTGATCTTCATGGTCGGACCTACAAGCATAAGAAAGATAGACCTCATGCTCCTGAACCAGAACCTACCCCTGCTAATCCTTCTGAACCTCAACCTTCTGAGTTTCATGCTCATTCTTCCTCATCTGCTGCCATGCCTACCAATTAGATGATAATGGATGAGTTATTCTCTCTTTGAGGCTACATCACTAATCGGATGGACTCCTTTGATAATCAGAATCAACAAATTCCAGTTTGAACTTCATCATCTTTCTTCTAAGCTTAGTAGCATGGACATTGATGAAGACAGTTCTGAGCCTGAGTCTTAGACTTTATTTGTTGTTAGGATTTTTCTGGTTGTAATGTTAATTTCTCCTGGTTTCAGACAAATTTCTATTATGTTGTTTGTATTGTTGTTTGTATTGTTAATGCTTGAACGTCTTTTTACTTTTATGATATTTCTCAAATTTCGTTATATCTTGATATCCATATTATTATTTGTTATATTGCATGTATGCTATATATATTGTGCTGGAATCTTGACTTTTCTACTTTTTGATGAATTCAAAAGGGGGAGAAAAGTTAGAAGAGTATATTTTCTGTCAAAAAAATTTCTGGCACACAACTCCAAATGAAAGGGGAAGCATACATTATAGGGGGAGCATACTCAAGACAAGTCAATAATATCAAGAGTATGCTGCTCTCAGAAAACTACACTGTTAAGAAGATATTTGTTTGTCATCATCAAAAAATGGGGAGATTGTGAAGAAGATCTTTGCTCCTGATCTTGGCACGGTTTTGATAAAGACACCAACATCACCAAAAAGAAGAAAATGAAAAATACTTATGAAGACAATGAAGATTCAAGCTTCAAGATATTCAAGACTTTTAGTCTAAGCCTAAATAGGTACTTTTATCTTATACTTTTGATTATACAATAGTAGTAATGTTCAAACTATTTTTAAAATAAAATTAAAACACTTTAAAATACTTAAAACAATTTTCAAAAATAGTGTGTAATGGGTTACTTCATCTAAGTAACAGGTTACGAGTGTGAGAAAAGAGTTATCAAACTTAAAAATGATCAGAATAATTCATTATTGTCTTTGAGTAATAGATTACCAGTGTTATTAAAATTGAGTAACTGATTACTCAACTTGTTGTAATCGATTACTCTAATTCAAAAATAAATGACTAGTGGACAGAACATTTGGGTAATCGATTACTCAATGACCGGTTACTAAGAGTTGTTGCATGAGATTTTCAAATTCAAAGTGAATGAGCTTCAACCCAAAAGACATGGTTTCATTCCAATCAATTCTCACCCTTTCAAAGAGACATTTTGGCTGATTAAAAAATCTATATAAAGGCATTAAAACTCACAATCACAACACACAACATATACACAACTCTCATACAAATTTCAAAAACTCTTACACATATTTTGAAATTATTTTCTGCATTTTGGGCAACAAGTTCTTAAAACTTTCAAAGTTGATTTTTCTGAAGTTGCTTAAAGTGAAAGTGTTTCAAGTTTACAAACTTATAAAGAGCATTATTACTAAGTATACAAATGGATTGCAAGTTACATCACTTTCATACCATTATTGAACATTCTTCATTATTGTTGCAGTCTTCCACAGGGTTTGATAAGAAATGGGACAGAGTTATTTGGAAAGGTGTTTTCTAAGCTGATAAGTATTAGTGAGTGTATAAGGTACATAGAAGTCTCGAGGTGAGATATTGTAATTACAACTCATAATATTTTGTGAAAAATTTCTTGTGCTGCAAGAGTACTAGAGTAGCCTTCGGTGGACAAGAAGGTGAACAAATATAAAATTTCAGTGTACTCTCTTCTCCCTTTATCTCTTCAATTATTTACTTGTTATTTTATGCATATTATTTCCGCCGCTCTTAACTCTTGATATTGCAGAAAAAGTGACCATAATTTTTAAGTCAACTAATTCACTCCCCCTCTTAGTTGCAATCTCATTCTTACAAGCAGATATGCTCCCATTATTGCCATAGGAATGCTAAAATTGAATGGATTTAATACTTATACTTTAATAATGTAAAGTGTTTTTTAAACTTTTAGCAAATCATCCACCAGTCATATGTTAATCATTATTGATTCTAAAATAAAAGTAATACAAATTAATAATAAATAATATATTGATAGTGTAAAAAAATTTATATTATCAATGCATAGATTTTAAACTAAAATTATATTGTGACATGAATGTTCCATGTAGGAGACAGTGGCAAGAGCAGGGTCCCACGATTGATACCCTCCAACTTAAAATAAACTAACCAACTACCCATTAAATCTGTCAGATTAATCAAATATTGCCTTGCCATAAAATAGATAACTAATTATAATCAAGTATGTATGAAATAAGTATAATCAAGTATGTAAGAAAATTATATTTAGTTATCAGCTGACACAACTAAACATTATAATATGAACCATTTATAATATTACAAAAATTATATACAGTTATTAACTAAGGAAATAAAAAATAGATTCGTATTATATAATATACCAACAAAATGTTGGTACCGCTAAATCCTTATGATGAGGAAAATGTTACGGATTCAATATTCTTGAGAGCGACATTTGTTGAGAAAAACAATCACGCATTTTAAAATGATTAGTTTCTTATCTAAAAGGTGAGAGAATAACAGTAATACCAAATATTATATAATATGAATCGTTTATAATATTATTAAGAGAAAATAAAAATATAGTCTATATCAAACAAAATAGTCTAAATTTATTTATTTTTGGATAATGTATCTCGGCCTAATATTATTATTGTATGCAAGTTTAAGCTGCGTGACTCTACATCCACCACATGGTCAATCTTGATTAGAATAATTAAACTAATTTAATAGCTTAAAGTTTCATTTCCCAACAAGTGTAATTGATAATATGTATTCTGCGCCATGAGTTTATTATCATAAAATAACTCGTTTTTAAATTGTGTCATCCAAAAAAAAGCTAAAATGTAATTCCTTACAAAAAAAGAAGTGAAAAGATGTGATTGGTGATACTAAAAAATAGATCACCTCACACACTAGAGTCTTTTTTCTAATTAAAAATGGTAATTTCGTTAATCAGGCAGAACAACGACATCACATGTGACTGTTTCATTTTCTAGATTATGAATGAAAGACTCAGTCCTCTTAATTTTCATACGCTCCACCGTAACCGTAGACTCAGTAACCCCTCCACGTGTATGGCACTGGCCCCATCTTTCAATAGAGTGTATCAGAGCCACTAACATTTCTCCACGTGACCCACTCCATATCAAATCAAGTAATCAACCATGCTGCACCATGCAACTATGTTCTCCAACTTCTTAACAGTCACACAAAACCCAGTCCTAGTTAATATGCCTCCTTCAGGTGGAGAGGTTCATCTATACTTTCATAATTTTAAAATTCTTTTTTTATAATTTCTATTTTTTTGTATTATGAGACAAGGATGTATTTAATTTTTATATAAATAACTTTTTTATTTATAATTTGGTATATATGTTTGGAGGATATAGTACCTTCATAATTCATAATCATGCATATTTTGTTAAAACAAAATATTTTTGAAATTATAAAAAAAATTGATAATGAATCTTTCAACTATCAAGTGCATTAAATTGTTGATGATATAGGAATATGAATGCTTAGGAATTTTTTCAATGCCATGATATAAATAGTGTATGGTAAGGTCCGATTTAACTCATAAAAAATTATACCAACATACAATTAAGTTAGTCAAAATTGGCTAAAATTAAAAAAAAATATTGATTAAACCTATATTATTATACCATATAAATGTATATTTATAAATTTGTAAGGATTCTAACATTGAATCTACTGGATGACACATAATGATTTGAGCATTTCATGTATATTTGCAACATTATTAAATATTGAACCATTTTAATAGTTGAGTTATATATTATAAATAATAATATCTATATTTATAAATTTATTACAAAATATATAATTTAACATGTCCATTTCAATTAGTAAACCGATGATAGAACTACTACCGGGATGATAATTCATTCAATATTAAAACACTCATGTGACATATTGGGCAATAGGACAACGACACTGTCTCTCAAAATCAAGGGTTCACATCTCATCTGAGTCATTACTGTCCAAATTGAAAGATTCTTAGCTATATTAGATGTAGAAAAACCAACGAATGCAATAGGGACATGGATGCTGTCCCTTTCGCAAGATCAACGGTTCATGTTAAAGTCAAGGTGGATATGTCTATATTATTTGCTCATAAAAAAATGTCTATATTATTCATGGTTTGGCATGGATCTGTTATCGTACAAAAAATAATCTATTCAAACATGAAATTTATACATAGGTTAGTTGGGTGGAATTAAATAAGATCTCATCTTATTTTAAAAGAGAAAAAAATATGATACATCATCCACAATTTATATTTAATTATCATTTGATTATTTAAAAAAATATAAATAAAAAATATATAACGTATTGTACATGATACTAATTGCATAGATAACATAAAAAATATTTATATTGCTAATATACACCTAATTTTCTCTTTTCTTAATTCATGTTTTATCATTAATAATTCATAAAAAGTAATAAAAATGAATATGTGTTTATAAATCTTTACGATAAATATTATTACCAATTATGTTTGAATTTAGTAAGCCGCTAGCACACTAAATTTGAAGGATATTTGTCCCAATTCCCAAGAATCCTGCGGAATCTAGGTCCTTGCCACCGTGTACGAGACGTGTAAGGTCCGTGTTCCAAGCTTGCCATTTAAACAACCTTAATTTTCACAAATCACCACCATATATGGATTAAAACTTCAAATCTTGTTTACTCACTCCATAATAATAATATTAATATGGAAATAGCTTTAACATTTTTTATTTTGTTTTGTTTTTTTCTTTTCAGCTTTTTATTTTATTTCTATGTTTTATTTTCTCCACGCGGTCCAATCAACCCCCATATAACCCTCTCTCCTTCCTCATTTGGGTTCATCTCACTTCATTCTCTCATTTTCTCTCCCAAGTTTCTATCTTTCTGCAAGATTCTCAATCTATATCCTAGTTCCTTCAGGGGTTTGATCCCTATTAGGGTTTTCATCTCTGAGGTTTTTCGAATTAGAGTGTTAGGGTTTCCAATTTGTGGTAGAAATTTTGGTTACTAGGTAGTTCAATTCAACTTTCTGGAAGATGGGTCTGTGAACTTGGAGAGAAAAGCTGAGTTTTTTGAATTCAATTTTTGATTTTGTTAAGTGGGTCTGTGAAATTGCGTGAGCAAGAGCAAGTGTCAAGAGAGTGTTCTATAATCTTGGTGTCTATGTCAGTGAGAATGCATATAGCTAAAACAGAATATCAGGGTTCTGTTCTTAGTCACCGAGGTGGTAAGATTCACTCAATGGAAGGTCCAAGCTTGTTGCTTGAACTTGATTCCTTTCAGAAACAGGTCACTGACCGGTTCAATGAGCTTTGTTCAGTTGAAAATGGTGATTTGCTTTCACTCTCATGGGTCAGGATGCTCCTTGATTCCTTCCTATGTTGTCAAGGGGAATTCAGGATCATTCTCCATAACCACAGGGCACAAGTGTTAAAACCACCCTTGGATCGTTTGGTTAGTGATTTTTTTGAAAGGAGTGTTAAGGCTTTGGATGTGTGTAACGCGATCCGTGATGGGATCGAACAGATTAGGCAATGGCAGAAGCTGCTAGAGATTGTACTTTGTGCATTGGATCATAAGAGAAGTCTTGGTGAGGGTCAATTTTGTCGTGCGAAGAAGGCACTTGTTGATTTGGCCATTGGAATGCTTGATGAAAAAGATTCCAGTGCTGCTGTATCACATAGGAACCGGTCCTTTGGTCCTAATAACACCGGTAGGGATCATCATAATAGTAACCATCAACATAGATCATTGCGTCAATCTCGATCACTTTCATGGAGTGTTTCACGAAATTGGTCGGCTGCGAGGCAGCTCCAAGCAATTGGGAACAACTTGTCCCCTCCTAAGGCTAATGATCTTGTGGCTTCCAATGGCCTTGCTCTGTCTGTTTACACAATGAATTCAGTTCTATTGTTTGTAATGTGGGCTCTTGTGGCTGCAATTCCATGCCAGGATCGTGGATTACATGTTCATTTTTCGATTCCTAGGCAGTTTTCTTGGGCTGCTCCGATGCTCTCACTCCATGAGCGGATCATGGAGGAGTCGAAGAAGCGGGAGAGGAAGAATTCTTGTGGTTTGCTTAGGGAGATTCATCAGATTGAGAAATGCGCTAGGGTGGTGAATGGGTTGGCTGATTCAGTGCGATTTCCATTGACCGAGGAGAAAGAGAAGGAGGTTAGGCAGGGAATGCGAGATCTTTCACACGTTTGTGAAATCTTGAAAGATGAATTAGACCCATTGGAACGCCAAGTGAGGGATGTTTTCCATAGAATTGTGCGTGGCCGAACAGAGGGGCTCGACTCTCTTGGCAGGCCAAGCTAAGCTGAGTGGAAGTGTTAAAATGTGAAACCATCATTTGTTTGTTGATGCTGAAAATTAGTAGTTGGGATAATTGACTGATTTTGCTTCCATAGGCAACTAAATATTGTGAAGAAGGAAAAGATGATGAAATTGAAGGCTAGTGTTTGCTGATTGGAATTGATGATTATTACAATAATATGATGTGGGGGAGGTTTCTTGTATCTATAAAAATCATATAAAATGTAGAGTTTTAGGATATTTGCAGTGTACCTTTGTGGACTATGCTGTTTATTTTTCTTGTTTCTTTGTCATGTGATGGCAAATTGTATAATCAAATTTCTACGTAACTTGCTACATTTTGTAGCTCATTTTGTAATTGATACATTTTCTTGGTGACTCATTCACTTGCAAATGTATTCACAGGAGCATAGTGCTCTAAACTTATGTGAAGCTTTGGAGATTTTATGTTTTCTTTAGTTAATCAAATTTCTGAGGCAATTCTGTCTGCATTAACAGTTTTTGTTTTCCTTTTCCTTTTCCAATCTCATTTATGGACTTCAATTCTGAACAGCATTAGAGATAGTGTTATGTTCCAAGTCCTACAATTTGTGTTGATAAAATACACTCTTATGAAGATTTGAACCTAAAAGTTAAATGCATTTGATATGATTAAAATGGAGTACAGCACAAACAATATTATGCAAAATCACAATTGGAACAAAAAAAATATTTCACTGGTTTCTTTGTCTTATTTGAATTGTTGTTCTATTGTTGAAGATTGACTATTTTATATTTGTATGTGAAAATATTACAACTGTACAATGTTAGAGATTGATGAATCTGTTGAGTTTAGCCAAAATTGTTAAAATGATTTAACCTTGACTTGGTCTAGTACCATCTATAATTGAATTCCATGGCAAGGTGACTCATTCTTGGATCTGGTCAAGGTAGCTTTATGACCATAATTCAATCCATTATTTATAATCTTTTAAAAAGCTATCAGGATTTGTCTTTTTGTATTGCAATATATTGTGGTGGTCTCTATAATTTTCTGCTTTAAAATGATCTAAAAGTGATAAAGTAAAGAGGAACATAGGTTGTCAACATGTGAACAACTTTTTGTTTGATAAAATCAAGGGAACTTATTTTGTAGTTTGGTGTTTTATTACATTGATTCAGTAAAAGCACAAACACTTGCCAAAGCCACAGAAGAACATGAGTACATTCTGTTACATTAAATTTATAGAAAAAAATGTCGACAGTAAAAGTTTTTTAAACCATTTTTTATCAGCTATTATTTATATTTAATGAGTTAATCACAATGACATAAGTAATAAGTAATTCGAATGGATGATATATTAATTGTGTGTATAAATACTGACACTAATAGTGTGAACTTTATCACCTCCCATGGCTAAGTTGCAAACTGAACAGAAAACACAAGCAGAAGAGATAGCAGTAATGAAGATGAAAATAGATGAAATCAATGAATAACCTATTGATTCTATTATTGAGCTTTTATGAATATGCAAGAACAAATGCTAAAGGCTTAGAATGGAAAATAATAATAACAGATTTTAACAGCTTTTCCCGCCAGAGAAGTTTTTATCATTGTTTGGATTTTCAGTTTCAGTGTGAGTGAGTTGGGCTTGATTTGGGCTAGTAGTTTTATCCAACAGTCCCCCACAAGCTTGGAAGTGAAGGTTGAGCAGGCCAAGCTTGGATATAAGAGAGTGAAAAGGACCTGGTGAAAGCGGTTTAGTTAGAATGTCAGCTAGTTGAGAAGATTAAGGAATTGATAGGAGGTGCAGGGTGCCATTCTGAACTCGTTCCCGTACAATGTGGCAGTCTATGTCTATGTATTTGGTGTGTTCGTGGAAAACATGGTTGGCTGCTATATGAAGGGCTGAATTGTTGCCACAATATAGGCTAATGGGAGATGAGTGAGGGATTGCCAAGTCACGAAAGAGGAAGAGCAATCATTGTGCTTCACAAGAAGCCATTGTCATGGCTCTATATTCAGCTTCAACTGAAAATTTGGAGATTGTGTTTGGCTTTTTACTTTTCCAAGAGATGAGTGATGAGCCAAGGAAGAAGCACCATCCAATAACAGACTACCTTGTATCCAAGCATGCTCCCCAATCAGAGTCTGAGAAACCTTTCAAGGTGGTTGTGTTCTGTGCTGGAAAAATGAGACCAAGAGCATGCGATGATTTCAGATACTTGAGGATTTTGATTGCTACTAGTTGGTGTTGATTTGTTGAGCAGGAGTTGAACTGACTGAGTGGCTAACAACAAAGCTAATGTCAGGACTCGAATTAGTCAAGTATAACAGCTTGCCAAGCAGTCTTCGATAGGAACTAGGATCTTGTAAGGGTGCACCACACTTGGAGTGGGGCTTGGTGTTGTAATCCATTGGAGTGGAGGATGGTTTGGAAGCAAGCATACATGTTTCACAAAGTAGATCTAAGACACATTTTCATTTATATAGAGCAATTCCTTTAGAGGATCTAGCAATTTTCATACCAAGGAAGTACTTTAAATTGCACAGGTCCTTAATGCTAAATTTTGTGTTAAGAAACTATTTAGTAGTGTGTATTTCAATAAGATCATTTCCAGTTAACATAAGATCATCAACATAAACAAGGATAGCTATGAATTTGAACTTAGAGTGTTCAATAAAAAGAGAGTGATCAGAATGGCTTTTATGAAATCCATGATTTATTAAAACTTTGGTGAGTTTTTTATGCCATTGCCTACTGGCTTGTTTAAGGCCATAGATAGACTTGTGGAGTCTGCAAACTAAGGAGGGATTAGGGACAGAAAGACCAGGTGGAATTCTCATATAAACTTCCTCATTTAGATCATCATGAAGGAATGTTGTGTTTACATCTAATTGGTGTAAGTGCCAATTGTGGATAGCTGCAAGAGATAGAAGAACTCTAATTGTAGTCATGTTGACTACAGGACTGAAAGTATCAAGGTAAACCATGCCTTATGTCTGTGTGTATCCTTTAGCAACAAGTCTAGCTTTGGATCTGTTTATGGAACCATCATGTTTATGTTTGATCTTAAAGATCCATTTGCAGCCATTGGTCTTTTTATGTTCATGAAGGGTGGTAATAGTTCAAGTGTTATTGTTTTGAAGGGGAGTGAGTTCAGAGGAAATGGCTTGTTTCCAACAATCATGTAAGATAGCCTCTTTGTAGGAATATTGTGTTTCAGTTGAAGATATGGCTAAGGAATAATGCTTTTAGGCAGGTGATAGAGTTTGGTAACTAATAAAGTTGGATATAGGGTACTTAACCTAAGTAGTAGTGGGTGGAGTGGAATAGTTGGCTAAATTGCAATGGTAGTCCTTCAAGTAGGAGGGTGGTTTAGAGATTCTAGATGAGTGCCTAAGTGAAGGTTCATTGGTATTAGGTGGAATAGGTAAAGTTTCAGTTTCTATTGGGCTGATAGAGGGGTCATGAGAGTTATCAGATGAAGGCATGGTGCTAACAGGGTCTACATTTGTGTAAGGAAACAAATTATTAATATTGTAGGTTGGTAAGATGGGTTGATTTTGTTGGTCTGCAAAAGTGTTGGTATGGTTATTATGGAAAGGATAAAGATGTTCAAAGAAAGCAACATTCCTAGAGAGAAAATTTGTCTTGTATGGAAATCAAGAAGCAGAAAACCTTTTGTTCCTTGCCTAAAAACCTAGGAATACACATTTTCTAGATCTTGGGTCAAGTTTATGTCTCTTGGCAGTGAGGGTGGAAGCATAGCAGAGGCAGCCAAATATTTTTAAGTGGATTAGGTCAGGTTTGTACTTGTGTAGTATCTCAAAGTGAGATTTATTGGTGAGATATTTAGTAGGTTGTCTATTAATGAGGTGAATGGAATATGCAATAGCATAATTCCAAAAATAAGTAGGTAGATTCGATTTTGGGAGATAAGGGATCTACTTACTGCCAAGATGTGTTGGTGTTTCCTCCCAGAAATTCCATTTTGTTGAGGGGACTCAACACAAGTGATTTGATGTTGAATTCCATGCTGGTTGTAAAAGTCAGGAATAAAGAATTCCTTGCCATTGTCACTCATAATGCATTTTAACTTAGCATTGAATTGAGTATGCACAAAGAAAACAAAATTCTTAATATGTTGATTTGCTTCAGCTTTGGTTTTCATAAACAAAAGCCAGGTGTATTTGGTGTGATCATCCATAATGGTCAGAAAATATCTATGACCATGTGTAGAGGGGATGGATAGGGGTCTCCATATGTCCATATGGACAAGATCAAAAGGTTGTTTAGACACAGTCTTGCTATCAGGGTAAGGCAACCTCTTTTGTTTGGCTAGATAACATACTTCACAAGGATAAACTATTTTATTGCACTTTATAAAAGGAAAGGTGGACTGCATTACAAGCATCTTATCATGAGATAAATGGCCTAATCTACAATGCAAAAGGTTATTATCATTATAGCTACAAAAGTGATTGGTAAAATGAGAAAATTGAGTAATGGAAGTGGCCTGATCATGGTGATTTATTGCATATAATCATGCTTTTACACTAGTTGCACCAACCATCCTCAAGGACCGTATGTCCTGAATATCACAATGAGTGTTAGTGAAGATTAATTTGCTGGATAAACAACTTGTCAATTTAGAAACAAATATTAAGTTGAATTTGAATTAGGAAGATATAAAACATCATTCAGATAGAGTGGAGTGAAGAATACTACTGTACCAGAATAATGTGCAAGGGTACTATCACCCGTTGGCAATCTAATTGAGATTGGATTGATTTGTTTAAATGTTTGAAAGTTTGACAAGGAGCAACACACATGATCTGTTGCTCTTGTGTCAATAAGTCAACATCAGGTTTTCTAGTGGTGCTGTAAGTATTCATATTACCTGAATTAGTAATATCTTGGTTTAGAGGTGCAATTACTATTTGATTGGCATTATGTTGAGCAGAGGCAGTAGAATGCTCCAAGAGAGACACCAGGGCCTTATGTTGAGCATGAGTGAGGCTTAAGGTTCCACTTTCAGTTGCTTCTTTTGGTGAGAGTTTTGAGTTCTTTGTAGTGAAATGGTCATCTTCTTTTGTCTCTTGAGTCATAATCTATTAATGGTCCTTGAATTCGAAAAATAATTGGGAGGAAACCCATGTTTTCTATAACATATCTCAATTGTGTGTCCTGTCTTGTGGCAATAAGAGCACACTTTAGTGCTACTACCTCCCTTAGGGGCATTGGGAGGTCTGAATTGATTCTGATTTCTCCCACCAATTTGGCCACAAAAACATCTCCTTCTACCTCTCATTTTATTATCAAAGATGCCACTAGACACATTTCCTAACAACTTTTTGTCATCAAGTGGCATGTTCATTTGTCTCTCTTGTTGTGTGAGAAGGGAAAATGCCTTGTTCATGGTAGGGAGAGGCTCCGTCAACATTTTCTGAGACTTGACCATATAAAATTGATCATTGAGCCCTCTCAAGAATGAGATCACATATTGATTATCCCTATATGTCTTGATGGTGGGGATAAGGCTACAACTACATCTAATTTCACATGAACATGAAAGAATAGGTGTAAAATTGTTAAGTTGTTCTCATAGTCCCTTAATTTGTGTAAACTAGGCACCAATAGGCAAGCTGCCTTGTCTGATAGAGTGAATTTCACCTATCAATTCAGAGATTCTAAACACATCACCTTGGTAGTATCTTTCTTTAAGATCCTCTCAGATTTCTTTGGTGTTTCCATCCAACGAATGCTTTGGACGATTGAGGGATCAATGGGCTGATTTAGCCATGATACTACCAAGTTATTACTGTAAGAACGAGGTTGCAACTGAGAGGGGGTGAATTAGTTGACTTAAAATTATGGCCACTTTTTTTGCAAAATCAAGAGTTAACGTACAACGGAAAATATATGCAGAAAAATAATCAAGATAAAATGAAAGAGATAAGGGAGAAGAGAATACACAATGATTTTTATACTGGTTCACCTTCTAGTACACCGAAGGCTACGTCAAGTACTCTTGCAGCACAAGAGATTTCTTCACTAAGAATTATGAGTTGTAATTACAATATCTCACCCCGAGATTTCTATGTACCTTAAACACTCCCTAATTCTTATTTACTCTTGGAAAACACTTTTCCAAGTGATTCTAGTCCCCTTTCTTTTCACACCCCGTGAAAGAAAGTATTCTGCAACAATATTGAAGAATGTACAACAATGGCAGATTGTCTTTACAAGTATGAAAGTAGTATAACTTGCAATCCAATCAACTCTCTATGTATACCAAGTAATAATGCTCTTTGGAAGACTTTTAAACACTTCTAAGCAACTTCAGAAAATGACTTTGAAAGTTTGAGTGCAAGTTGCAAAGAGTATAGAAAAATAATTTCAGAATAAGTTTAAGAGCTTTTGGAAATTGTATAAGAGTTGTGTGTTGTTGTATATTTTTGTGTATATGTGTTGTGAGAGTTAGAGACTTTATATAGACTTTCCAAACACCTGTGGTGCCTTTCTGAAAGTATGGGAGTTGTTTGAAGTGAAGAGATTTCGTTTGGAGTGAAAACATTTTATTTTGAAATCTGAAATCTCATGCAACAGCTCTCAGTAATCGATTACTGATAGTGGGTAATCGAT
>NW_017725855.1:0-808 GCF_001865875.1 Lupinus angustifolius
AAGAATAAAACTAAGTTCACTTACTTAACCAAATAAAGAAAACACACCGAAGACAAAACTCATTTCAACAAATTGGCGCAGCTGCCGGGGAATTGCTTTAATAATAGAATTTTCATATTTATATGTCATTCATCAAATAATTGGGCATAAATTTATTACAATTTGTACAAAGATGTAAATTATGTTTTCTTTACCTATTAATCTATTTTCTTTTGGGAATAGACAAAACAGTTCCTTTTGATTTCATTTTTCAGAAATGGACCAGCGTGTTGATTTACAACAAGAAATTGAGCAATTTATCAAAGGATTCCAACTCAAGCTCAATTCGGTCCATCAAAAACTTCGAGATCTACCTAAACAAATGGAACAAACCAACAGAGCAAGTTTTTGGTATAATGATTGTAAAAACAACCAGAATGTCTATACCTTCCAAACAACTCACACTTATCATGATGAACTGGAAAAAATTCTCAACCACTTCATGCAAACTACTATCAACCAGCAGCAGAACACAAGTGAAACTCTCACTAAAATTGAAGAACAAATAAAAAACTTGACAAGAACTCATTTGGTCAAATCAGAATTTTGTGAAAGTATTACGACTCAAAGTGGGAAGATATTAGAAGGTGGAGTTGAAAAACCAAAAGAGAGATTAGAAGAAAAAAATAAAAAAGAAGAAAAATAAAAAAATTGAAAAAGAAGAAGAAAAAGAGGAAACTAGTGGGGTAAGAAAAGAAGAAAAACAATACCCACTAGTACAAAAAAAGATACCCTACCCGGTAGCTCCATTAAAAACCAAGAAAGAAGA
>NW_017725856.1:0-4027 GCF_001865875.1 Lupinus angustifolius
TATATATATATATATATATATATATATATATATATGATACTCTCCTTAGCCATCTCATCAGGTTGAATTATATATTAATTCTACATGGTATCAAGACCAAGTGAAAAACATACATGGTCGGCAACTCTGATCCTTCCTCTTCTTCCACGGTCGCCAGTACCCTTTCTTCTGTCGGCTCCTATGTTTTTCCCTTTACCACCCTTTCCCACATGGTTCCCCTAAAATTCTCCTCTTCCAATTTTCTATCATGGCAATCGCAGATTGAGTCTACTTTCGAGTGTCACGACCTACTTCAGTTTGTTGATGGTTTTGCGACTCTCCTAATTTCGACGCTTATTGGTGCTTATGGCATGCAATTGCCCAGTCCGTCCCATTCTTAATGGCTTGTCACTAACAAGCGCCTTCTCTCCTTTATTAAATCAACACTTATAGAAGAGGCTATGGTTGTTGCTCTAGGATCGTCTTCCGCTTAAGAACTATGGCATATTCTTGAATCGACCTTCTCAAATCGTTCTAAGGCCCGTGAGATGCGATTGACGACCTCCACACCCTCAAATGAGTTTCTCGTTCTGTCTCGGAATACTCTCGCCAATTCAAATCTATTTGTGATCAACTTGCCGTAATTGGTTGTTTTATTGGAGACTCTGACAAAGTCCATCGCTACCTATGTGGATTGGGACCTGAATTTTCGACTTTTGCTATCTCTAACATGGCAACAGGCTCCTTGCCTGTGTTTGCAGACTTAGTGTCGCGTGCCGAGAGTGTGGAAATTTTCCAATCGGGTTCTGTCCTTAATTCTGTGACTCCTGCTGCGTTTCTTGGTCTCATAGGACAACCCCATGGTGGTGGTCAATCTGGGTTTTCTAGAAATAATCCACATCATCGTGGTGGTGGTCAATCTGGTCGTCCCAATCATACTCGTGGAGGTTTCAATGGCGGCCACCGTGGTAAAGGTAAAAAGTTTTATATTCCTAAATGCCAAATTTGTAGTGTTGAAGGCCATAAAGCGACTTCATGTCCCAATAGGTATGAGAACTTTTCTCCTATGGCCAACCTTGTTGAAGCTTTCAATATTTTGTGCTCCTTGAATGGAACTGATGCTTCTGATTGGTATGTGGATACAGGTGCTTTTGCGCATATGACTTCTTCTTCTCATCAATTGGACTCTGCCACTTCTTATAAAGGTACATAACAAGTTATTGTTGGTAATTGGAATACTCTTTCAATTTCAAAAATTGGCACTTGTTCTTTATCCTCTAATGTTAAGTTGCTTGATGTTCTAGTTGTTCCCCATATCACTCGCAATTTACTTTCTGTTAGTCGCCTTACCAAGGATTATCCAGTTGATGTAATTTTCTTTGCTGATTCGTTTACTATTCAGACTCGTCACACAGGAGTTCCAATAGCAACGGGTGTGACATGGGACTTTATGTGTTACAGAAAGTTCAATCAGCACTTTTGGCGGATATCAGGAATACGACTTTGCATGGCTCTTGGAAGATTTGGCATGCACGCTTAGGGCATGCTAGTTCTAAGATTCTTACTTTTCTAAAAAATAAAGGTTTTTTGTCAGTTATATATGTTTTGCCTGACTCTGGTCTATGTACTACTTGTCAGTTGGCTAAAAGCCACAAACTGCCTTTTATTCTTAATAAAAAAAAAAGAAATTCCTCTATTTTGGGATTGGTTCACTGTGATATTTGGGGCCCCATGCCTGTTGTTTCTGTTGAAGGTTATCGATACTATGTTGTTTTCATTGATGATTTTTCTCGGTTCTCTTGGGTGTATCCTATGAAATCAAAGTCAGATGTCTTTGATATTTTTGTTTGTTTCCAATCTTTTGTTGAAATCAATTCTCTACAAAACTTAAGGTTTTTCAAAGTGACTGGGGTGCTGAGTTCACCAGTAGACGCTTTCAGGGTCGTCTCTCTCTTAATGGTGTTCATCATCAATTATCATGTCCTTATACTCCTGCTCAAAATGGTAGAGCTGAGCGTAAACATCGACACATTATAGTAACAGGTTTGACGCTATTATTTCAGTCAAATATACCTAAGCAGTTTTGGTTTGATGCTTTTTCTACTGTTGTTTATATCATAAACAGACTTCCCGCACTAGTGATTGGCCATCTATCTCCATTTGAAGTTGCTTATGGTGTTGCTCCAAATTATGGAAATTTTCGACCGTTTGGCTATCGTGTTTTTCCTTGTCTTCGGGATTATGCTATTACCAAATTTGATCCTCGTAGCTTACCTTGTGTTTTCCTTGGATACAACACTCAGTATAAAGGTTTTCGCTGTCTATTTCCCTCTATAGGTCGTGTATATACAACTCGACATGCTCAGTTTGATGAGCTATTATATCCTTATTCTACTATTGAAAATTGGCAACCTTCTAGTTCATTGGATTATTCCACGTTTTTTGAGCCTGTTGGAGATTTGTTTAGGATGACATCTGCTCCTTCCTCCATCCAATATGCTCCTTCCTCCAGCCAACCTGCTCCTTTAGATTTTTCTTTGATGCATGGACTTTTTCCTTCCGCTGGCCCCTGTTCGATATGCTTGGATGGCTCACATAATGGGCTTGTTTTGCGATCCAGGCCCATGACTGCCCCAGGCTCCCCTGCCCTCTTGCCCGCTAATTCCTCTCCTATGATGAATGCCAACATAGATGCAACTTCTTTAGTTTTGTCTTTTTTGCCTCAGTCATCTCACCCTATGATCACTCGTGCCAAAGCAGGTATCTTTAAACCACGTCATCCGGCTTTACATGGTGATTTCACTTATGCTGGTCTTATTCAGTGTATAATTAATACTGTTGAACCCAAGGGATTTAAATCTGCTACTAAAAATCCAGCTTGGGTTCATGCTATTACTGATGAAATTCTAGCTCTTAATAAAAATTAAACATGGGACTTGGTCCCCCGGCCTTCCAATATCAATGTTGTTGGGTCTAAATGGGTTTATCGAACCAAGTTTAATTCTGATGGTTCTGTTGAGCATTTAAAAGCTCGTCTTGTTGCTCAGGGATTTACTCAACTACCTTGTTTTGATTATAATAATACATTCACCCCGATTGTTAAGGCTACCATTGTTAGACTTGTTTTGTCGCTTGCTATCATGTCAAATTGGGCACTTCATCAACTCGATGTTAAGAATGCATTCCTCAATGGTTATCTTACTGAGACAATTTATATGGAGCAACCTCCGAGGTATGTTGATCTGAAGTTCCCTCATCACGTGTGTCGTTTAAAAAAGGCATTGTATGGCTTGAAACAAGCGCCTCGTGTTTGGTTACAAAGATTTAGTACTTTTTTGCTACAATTGGGGTTGGTATATAGTTGGTAAGTGTCAAACATACCTAAATTTCATACACTTTTATGGCACTTATCTTAAGCATAATTGAGAAAAACCAACTTAAAAACAATACTTTTTGGATAAAATATCACAATCTTGTATATTTGTGTTTGTATTTCTCTTTAATGTGTTTTGTAGGATTTAGAAAGAAAAAGAAAAGAGAACAAAGACTCATGGTCCAAGAAAAGGAAGTCAAACTCAAGGTGCTCAAGCTGGCAGCTTAGCGTGGAAAAAGCTACGCTGAGCTGATCTAGACACCAGCCTAGCACGGTCAGACCAAACCTGGCTCAGTCAAACCAACTTGGCACATACCAAGTTTCTCAAGCAAGCAGCTTAGCGGACTTGCTTGACCACTCAGCCTAGCACCAGACAAAGCCTGACACGGTCAGAACACAAGCTTGGCACGGTCAGACACAAGCCTGGCACACGCACAAGCTGCTCAAGCAGGCAGCTAAGCGATGCCACATGTGTGCTCAGCGGTGAACTAGACACCTAACCAGGTCAGCAAGCACCAAGCCACGTCTCAGTCAGCACGGTCAAAGCTGCTCAAGCTGGCAGCTTAGCAGTGCCAAATGTGTGCTCAACGTTGTACACCCAGAATTAACTTAGCCATCAAGAAACCATGAAGCCATGCAGGACCTCACTTCAAGTAGCACACCATAGGATTTTCA